>NC_087174.1:20023107-20058107 GCF_035594125.1 Scylla paramamosain | reverse complement strand
TGCTACGGGTTTTTAATGATGTTTTTATGGTCCTAGTGATTGGTTAACAGCATTTCTACATTATTAACAGGAAAAACACTCCTGAGAACCCTGGTAATCATCTCTGTTGACCATATTCTGAAACACTTCTGCGCGGCACCTCCACTCCACTTTCAAGACTCTAATTGAATAGACATCGGTTTTTAAGGGTACCCACTTTTATGTTTCTAGTCAGAGATTAACAAAATTTCTTTAATATTAACAGGAGAAACAGTCTTGAGAACCCGGCTAATTATCTTTGTGGACTTTGAAAACAGTCGAGGTGAGAGAGCAGAGCGTTTGTGAATACGAGCCTTGGGTGGAAGGAGAGCGGGGTGGCGGGCGAGGCGAGGCTATACCGGGAGGGGGGACCGAGCAGCGGGCGACTTATGATATCAAAATAAAGCTGATCTTAACTAGACGTAATTTCATTCTTTATGATCATGAGTTCCTTCCTTTTGCCGTTAGTTCTGCTCTGGTGGCCTTTGTCTTTTCCATCCGAGTGGTGATGGATGGATGGAGAGAGAGAGAGAGAGAGAGAGAGAGAGAGAGAGAGAGAGAGAGAGAGAGAGAGAGAGAGAGAGAGAGAGAGAGAGAGAGAGAGAGAGAGAGATAATTTTTAGTAGGGAATTCAATCAGCAACATATTTTTTTGGCCCATTCATTATAGTGTTAGAGGAAAAATAACAACAAAGGAAAAGAGAAAGAAATTATTAATAAATTGATGAATTGAATAAACAAAGGAAGATCATAACCGCAGAGAGAGAGAGAGAGAGAGAGAGAGAGAGAGAGAGAGAGAGAGAGAGAGAGAGAGAGAGAGAGAGAGAGAGAGAGGGAGGCCATGAATGCAGGGAGTGGCCGGTAATCTAGTCTTCCTTCCTTCCTTCCTTACCACTCCCTCTCCCTCTCCCTCTCCCTCTCCCTCTCTCCCTCTCCCTCCATGTCCCTCACCTTTATTTCACAATCCTCTACAGTTCACCATTTTTCTCAACCATTTTTCTTTATTTTCAGTTTTCGTGTATTTCTCTTATTTTCGTTTCTTCAGTCTTCGTACCATTTTCCATTTTTCCTTTCATTCTTTTTCTCTATTTTTGGCTCGAATTTTCTTTTCTTTTCCTCCCATTTTTCTTTTTTTTCCCCTCTCTCTCTTGCCTCGGTCTATCTCATCTTATCTTCTCTTGCATCATTTTCTCTGTAGGAGCGAGATCAATAATGTAAATAGCAGAGAGAGAGAGAGAGAGAGAGAGAGAGAGAGAGAGAGAGAGCGTTGTTCATTGGTAATTGCAGTTCTGTCTTTCCTAATGAATCTTACGCCATTCATCTTGTGATCCAGACATGTATATTTTGAAATACTTTGGAATTTCTTGCGTATTAATTTTAAAGGCCACAAGTATCTATGGTTGGGTTCTCAAGGATGTTCTGAAACACGTAAATTTCATAAGCACTATTTTCAAAGGTCAGAGAGATGAACAGTCTTATGCATGTTCTCAAATTCTTTTAAATTTCGTACGTAGTTACTATTTTCAAAGGCCACAAATATTGATAGTTGGGTTCTTCTGGTTGTTCTGAAACGCTTTTATATTTCAAAAGCACTTTTCTTAAAGGCCATAAAGCTGAACGGTCTGGCTCTTATGCATGTTCTCAAACTCTATTAAATTCCGTACGTGCCCACTAATTTCAGAGGCCACAAATATTGATAGCTGGGTTCTTATGGATGTTTTGAAACTTTGGAATCTCACTGACACAGTTTTCAAAGGCCACAAAGGTGAACAGTTGGGTTCTTATGGTTGTTTGTGTCACTGATGATGCAGAATCCTTGTTAAACTATGCCTAGAATCACAAAAATACACTTGAAAATCCCTATATATAGAGCTTTGAATAATTCATGTAAAACAGAATATAGCAAATGAGTATAATTCATAATAAATAACTAGTGATTCTGTACTCCCCTGATGACGAAGAGTATCATTCTGAACTTGAAATCCCTTACGGCATCCAGAATAAGATTAAACTAATGTCGTGGTAATGAAAGAGACTGTAACAGGAAAGAGGAGACGCTAACAAACCTGAAAATACAATAAATTAATATAGTTCTGAATAGATAAGTAGTGATTCTGTACTTCCCTGATTACGAAGAGAGCCAGTCTAAACTTAATAAAAATTCTCACATGATTAAACTAGTGCCGTTGTAATGAAAGAGGGAAAAGTAGAGAAGATGAGACGGTGGGAAGCCTGAGAATATAGTCCCGTATTGGCCGTGGTTGGAGAGGAACACGCTCGTTAGAATACAACGGGCTAAGATCCTTTGTAGTAGAACGGTCGGCCGGAGAGTGAGCGGCGCAGGGGATGGTTGAGTGGGCTGAGCGGGTTGCTGTAGCGGAGTTTGTCTTGTAACGCTAAGGTGGTTTCTTTAGTAGATCTCATTTTGTTTATTTTTACGTGCGAGTTTGTGGTCCGTATTAGACGTCTCGCCGCTTGATCATGATTACTTTCAGCTGTCTCGGGTGGAAGTTACTCGAGTTGTAAGGGGTTTTCGTGATTCTAGTGATATATTTAGATTTCTGCATCGTAAGTGAAAAAAAAAAACGCCTTTGAGAATTCGACTAATTATCTCTGTGGCCTTTGAAAATAACTATTATGAAAGAAGAAAATTCGAGTTTTTAAAGGAGTTTTCATGATTCTAGTGATACTTTAACAGGGATTCTGCATCATAAGTGGGGATAAAAAAAAAAAAAACACCCTCGAGAGCTCGACTAATTATCTCTGTGGTCTTTGAATACAACTATTACGAGAGAATAAGGCGTTTAAGAGTACGGGCCTGTGGTGTAATGCTGTGGTGACTTCTGTAGTGTGTAGTGTGTAGTGCACCTTCTGTTATGTATAAGGGAAGCTGGTAAAAAGTTCTAAGATCGAAAGAATAGAAAAGTACTCCCTCAACTGCTACTCACGGTAAGTTTACCTGGAGAGGATTCCAGTTTGGTTGTCAAAATTAGTTTCAGAGATGCGCTGATGCTTACAAAGGAACACAAAGGAACGCAAAGGAAGAACAAACTGTTGGTCCTCTGGAGGTTATTAGTGATAAGGTATAATGTTAGCTTTTAAGTAAGAGATTTAGATGGATATAGATTATAAAAAAAAAAGTCAAGAAAAAATGTCAGGCAGAGAAGTAGAGAAGTATTGGATGACTTCATTTGTTTACTTGTCTGTTTATTGATGGATCTATCTATCAGCCAATCTCTCCGTCTGTCTGTCTGTCTATCTATCTATTTATTTATCTATCTATCTATCTATCTATCTATCTATCTATCTATCTATCAGTCTGTCTATATCTGTATCTTTCTATCTGTCCTTATTTCTAGCTTTATTTCTATCTATTTCTATCTCTACTTCTCTCTCTTTCTTTCTCTCTATCTATTTGTATCTATCTATCTATCTATATTTCTATCTCTTTCTCTGTCCTTATTTCTGTATCTATCTCTACTTCTCTCTCTATCTATGTGTATCTATCTTTATCTATCTATCTATCTATCTATTTAGCTATATCTCTGTCTCTCGCTCTATCTTTAATCTCTCTCTCTCTCTCTCTCTCTCTCTCTCTCTCTCTCTCTCTCTATCTATCTATCTATCTATCTATCTATCTATCTATGTAACTTTTTATCAATAGCATCTAACTGTCTATCTATCTATCTATCTATCTATCTATCTATCTATCTATTTATTCATTTAGCTGTCTGTATTTATTTATCTATTTATTTATTTATTTATTTATTTGTTTACCTATCTATCTATCTATATATCCAAGCACGGGTGACTGCACGTGTTCTGTCGGTGGCGGGAGCATGACGTGACGTGGTGTGTGATGCAGGCTGCGTAAGGAGCATTGTTCATCATATGCTCCCCTGTTGTCTTACTTTTACTTTTATTTTTTTGTATATTTACTGTAGCGTGAAGGTCAGGAGAGAGTGTGTAGGAGTAGCTCAGGTGTGTGTGTGTGTGTGTACATGTGTGTGTTTGTTTGTCAAGTGTATTCACCTTACCAGTGTATTTTTTTCTTTCTTCTTTTTTTTTTTTTTTTTCTCAAGGCCAATTGTTAACTAACCTCTCACTGTAACTCGTGCTTCCGCCCCTTCCTCACGCTATGCAATTTTTTTTTTGTATTATCATTATATATATATATTTTTTCTCTCTCTCTATTTCTCTCTCTATTTCCGTTTTGTAACCGGAAGTATGATTCAGCTCTTTTCTTGTCATTGATGTTAGTGATGTTTTTTTATTTATCTATTCATTTTACTCATTCATTTATTTATTTATGTATTAATTTAATCTTTTTCATTTATTGTTGATAATATAGAGTGAGGAAAAGGAGGATGGGAAGTGAGAAAAGTGAGTGAAGGAGAAGAAAAATGATGGAGTGAAAAGAAGGAAAGAATAATAACAACGAGGGGAAGAATAAAGGATAGGAGGAGGAGGAGAGTTGAAGAGAAGCGAGAGACGAATGGGAAGAAAAGGAGAGGGAAGAAGGGAAGAAGAACAAAAAGAAAAACATAAAAAAATAGAATGAACAAGATGAAAAGGGGAAGGGATAAGGAGAAAAGGGATTAAATGGAAAGGAAGAGGGAAGAGGGAGAAAAAGAGAGAGGGAAGAAAGAAAGATTGTGAAAAAAGTGTGAAAAAAATAATGAACTAAAAAAACGAGAAGAGGAAAAGCAAAGAGGAAAGGGGAAGAGAGGAGAAGAGAGAGGAAAAGATGATAAGGAAAAAGGAAGAGGAGAGAGGGGAAAAAAAAGAAGATTGTGAAAAAAGTGGACGAAAGGCGAAAAGAGGAAAAGCTAAGGGGAAAGGGAAGAAGAGGGGAAGGTATAATAAAGGGAGAAGGGAGAGAGGGGAGAGTTGTAGTGGCACAGTAAGCAGTAAGTGAGGCGGAACGGCAACGTCAGGACTTCGATATCTCCCTTCTCCCCTCTCCCCTCTCTCCCCTCTCCCCTCAGTTTCCTCTTTTCCCCTCACCTACTGCTCTTTTCCTCCTTAACCACCCTTTCCTAATCCCCTCTAACATGACTCCCTGTCCTTTCATCCCCTCACTTCCCTTCCTTCCCCTCATCTTCCTCACTCTTTCCCCCTCCCCTCTCTATTCCCTTCCCCTCACCATCACTATCATCATCATCATCATCCTACACTTTCCTTCTCTCCCCTCATCTCAGCTTTCCTCCTCTCCTCATTCTAATCTCTCTCCCCTCTCTTCCTCTTTCATTCCTTTCCCCTCTCCTCTTCTCCCTTTTCTTTTACTTCTCCTCTCCTTTCTTCTCTCCTCTTCTTGTCTATTTCTGTTCCTCTTTCTTTTTGTCTTCACTAGCTTTATCTTTCTCTATCCATTAATTTCATTCTTGTAGTCCTCTCTCTCTCTCTCTCTCTCTCTCTCTCTCTCTCTCTCTCTCTCTCTCTCTCTCTCTCTCTCTCTCTCTCTCTCTCTCTCTCTCTCTCTCTATGTCGTTACCCTTTCAAGATTTCCACCCTCTTCCCTTACTTTAATAATATCTCCCCCCCTCTCTCTCTCTCTCTCTCTCTCTCTCTCTCTGTCATTATATTCTGCTTCCTCTTTCACTCAACACTGCATCTCCCCACTCCATTTTCCTCTCTCTCTCTCTCTCTCTCTCTCTCTCTCTCTCTCTCTCTCTCTCTCTCTCTCTCTCTCTCTCTCTCTCTCTCTCTCTCTCTCCTTCCCAATCTTCTCTTCACCTTCCTCTCCGCACCTCGATAAATTTTGTGAGTTTAGACCCTTCCAAACTTTACCATTTTTTTTCTCTCTCTCTCTCCTTCTCCTCCTTTTCTCATTTTTATCACCTCCTTTGTTTCTTGATTTCTCTTCTTCATCCACTTTCTCCTAGTGTTTTTTTTGTTTTGTTTTTTGTCTTTTCCTTCTCTTTTGTCTTGTGGGATCTTTTATTTCTTCCTTTTCTCCTTTTCTCATCTATATTACCTCTCCTTCTTTGTCTCTTTTGTTGCTCTTTGTCACTCTCTCGTCGATCTGCTTGACAATTTTACTCTCCTCCTCCTCCTCCTCCTCCTCCTCCTCCTCTTCCTCTTCCTCTTCCTCTGTTCGTCTTTGTGTGTTTTTGTGTGTTTCCCTTTTTCTTATTTTTTTTATTTATTTTTTCTTTCCGTTTTGTTCTATCCTTTAATTTGTTTCAGTTTGTTTACTTGTCTGTCTGTCTGTCTGTCTTGTCTTTCTCTTTCTATCTATCTATCTATTCATTCATTCATTCATTCATTCGATCGTTCATTCCTGCTTTCTTAATTTCTTTCTTTCGATCATTCATTTATTCTTTCTTTTTTCTTTTGTAATTTGTCTGTTTGCTTGTACATTCGTATCAATCTGTATACTCTCTCTCTCTCTCTCTCTCTCTCTCTCTCTCTCTCTCTCTCTCTCTCTCTCTCTCTCTCTCTCTCTCTCTCTCTCTCTCTCTCTCTCTTTCACGCACACACACACACGCCCTTGCTTTCTTCTGCGCGTCAGTGTTCTTCATGCGCTGTGTAATATCGTCATCCACACTTTCTGGATACTGATGAGAGGAAAAAAGGCCGCTTTGTTTGCAAGTGTCAGGCGAGGCAGGAAGTAAGGGAGGTGTAGCAACAGTGTCTCGCCCCCTTCTACCTCTCTCTCTCTCTCTCTCTCTCTCTCTCTCTCTCTCTCTCTCTCTCTCTCTCTCTCTCTCTCTCAGTAATTCAATATTTATTTTCATGCAGAATTTTGCTTATTTCCACTTATTCTAAAATCTTAAGCTAGAAATATTGATATGTGACTGTTAATACACACAAACACACACACACACACTCTCTCTCTCTCTCTCTCTCTCTCTCTCTCTCTCTCTCTCTCTCTCTCTCTCTCTCTCTCTCTCTCTCTCTCTCTCTCTCTCTCTCTTTCTTTCTCCTGACGGTAAGGTAAAAATATCGTGGTAATGCGCGTCTTTTCCGCCCCTGTCAGCGCTTGTCTGTCTAGGGAAGGGGAGGAGAGAAAGGAAGGAAGGAAGGAGGAGGGAAGGGAGAAGGAAAGGGGAGGAGGAGAGAAAAGGATACGAGGAGGAGGAGAAGGTGAAAAGATTTTAGTTTCTTTTTTGATCTAAGCTTATCTAGAGAGAGAGAGAGAGAGAGAGAGAGAGAGAGAGAGAGAGAGAGAGAGAGAGAGAGAGAGAGAGAGAGAGAGAGAGAGAGAGAGAGAGCTATTAAGAATTTGAGCCATTGTGGTGATAACGAGCAAATTGCAGCGGTGATTATACTCGTCATTGCAACAGTGGCCTGAATGGTCGGTAATGGCTGTTATTGTGGCGGCTTTTTGTGGTGGTAATGGGAGATGACGGTGTTGCGGGGTAGTGAACATCGTGGTGACAGTGGCGGTGGTGGTGCATGATGGCTACGGTGATGTGCGGTATGGTGATGCGGTGGTCGGTGTCATTGTTGTCATTCTTGCTTGATTTGGTGATGAAACGGTGGTGGTGGTGGTGGTGGTGGTGGTGGTGGTACTTGTAGTGTAAGTTGGAAGTGGTCAGGTTACGTTAGGTTAGGTTAGGTTAGGTTAGGTTAGGTAAAGATAGGTTAAGGATGTTAGTAGTGATGGAGATGATGATGGTGATGATAGTGGTGATGGTGTTGGCAGTAGTGTAAGTTGGAAGTGGTTAAGTTAGGTTACGTAAAGATAAGTTAAGGATTTTAGTAATAGTGATGTTGGTGATGGTAGTAGTAGTGATTGTGGTGACCTAAGAAGACTGATATTGTGTTATAGTGGTAGTGGTGGTAGTTATTGATAATATTGGTTATGGAGGTGAAGTTGGTGGATCGTGGTAGTAAAGTTAATGGTAGTGATGATGATTGAGTTGTTGGTAATGCCTGTCATAATGCTGGTGGCTGTAATAGTGTCAGTAGTAGTGGTGATGGTGGTAGTGTTAGTAGTAATAGTGGTAGAGGTGCTTGTGTTAGTGGGGGTGGTGGTTGAAATAGTGGTGGCAGTGTTAGTGAGATGGTGGTGCTGATGGTGGTGGTGGCGTTGGTGGTGGTGGTATTGGCGACGGTGGTGCTGGTGGTGGAATGGGGTTAATACTGTGTGGTGGATGACCGCAATAGGATCAAGCGTGACACACCTGAATTGTGGATCAGATATCGACAGGTGCAATGACCCTCATCCTCAATCCCTTTCCGCTTCCCCTTTCTCTCTCTCTCTCTCTCTCTCTCTCTCTCTCTCTCTCTCTCTCTCTCTCTCTCTCTCTCTCTCTCATACACACACATACACACACACACACCTTTATTCAATCATCTCATTCATTCTTATCCACTTCAATCACTCCTCACACAATAAAAAATGAATAGAAATAGCAAAAAATCCTCGTAGCGCACTGGTTAACTTATCTCTCTCATAACTCCATCACACACGTTCGATCCCCTCCCCTCCACTCCTCCACAGAGCGCTATATTTATGTTATTTTTCAGTATTTCCCGGTGGATCAGCTGGGTGAGTAAATGGACGTGCTATACTTCATCCGCTGACTGGCGAAATGTGATACTGTTCATGGTAATTAATTGCATTGCCGGAGTGAAGTGTGGCTGAGCAAACTGGACTGGGTGTTGGGAATGACTCTCTCTCTCTCTCTCTCTCTCTCTCTCTCTCTCTCTCTCTCTCTCTCTCTCTCTCTCTCTCTCTCTCTTTCTTTCTGTGTTTGCCTCAGTTCAAGCAAACTTTTTTTTACAATGCTGCAAATGTTAAGGCAACCAATCTCCGTTCGCTCTCTCTCTCTCTCTCTCTCTCTCTCTCTCTCTCTCTCTCTCTCTCTCTCTCTCTCTCTCTCTCTCTCTCTCTCATTAAGCCCTCATCTCACTAAGTATTTTCCTAAAACGTTCCTTCCGTTCCTCCTTCTCTCCCTCTCTCCCTCCATACCTTCTTTCCTCCCTCCCCCTCCCCTCCTCCCTCTTCTCCTCCCTCCCTCGCTCTCGTCCTCTCTTCATCGTCTCCCCGCGCCACTGGAATTTAGAGGAGAAAATGGGAAATATTTTATAACTAACGTCGGAGGTTCGAAATGAGAAGAGGAGAGAGAGAGAGAGAGAGAGAGAGAGAGAGAGAGAGAGAGAGAGAGAGAGAGAGAGAGAGAGAGAGAGAGAGAGAGAGAGGAAAATTTGCTGATGAGATATTATTCATGCGAGTGGGGAGAGAGAGACAGAGAGAGAGAGAGAGAGAGAGAGAGAGAGAGAGAGAGAGAGAGAGAGAGAGAGAGAGAGAGAGAGAGGGGTGTGTGAGTTTGGAAGATATATTGCGATAATTCTGACTTTATGCCTACTTTGTTATCAGTCTCTCTCTCTCACACACACACACACACACACACACACACACACACACACACACACACACACACACACACACACACACACACACACACACACACAGCCCCGAGGTGTCCCCGCAGCACCTCGCCCACGGGGGAACCGGAGCGGAACCCGGAAATTAGACTATCATGAACGCAGCTCTCATGTCACGCCACCACCACCACCACCACCATCGCCGACACCACCACCACCATCGCCGCCACCACCACCACCACCACCACCACCACCACCACCACTACCGCCACCATCGCCATCACCACTCCACCTGAGCATCACCTCGCGGCGCCAACTCATCATGCACCATCTTTCCTGTGATCTGGTCATGTCTTCGCACTTCACCTGGTTTGGTTCCCGCACATCGCCACCTTGACTCCGCCGCCGCGTGGTTGCAGTGACTGCGAGATTTGAATGGTAATATGCGTAAAGGGTAGATTTTGGTGGTTTTTGTTAGAAACATGGCACTTTCTTATTTTGTGTAGTGGTTCTTGTTTATTATTGCATTTCCGCAGTGCAAAAATCCCAGAGAAGATGAGTTTTTTTAGTGGTCCATGAAGATATTTGGTTAGAAATACGGCGCTTTCTTGTCTTGTTTGTCTTGTACATTATCAAATCTTTGTATACAGACTCCACAGTGCAAAATAGTCGAGAAGATTACTACTTTATTTTTTGTGGTTTCTAAAGATGCGAGTATATACTTACAAATAGAACACTTTCTTACCTTGCACAATTCTACTTTGCAATACGTAATGTAGAGACGCAGCGCGGACAGCTTTCATTATCTCTGGAAGAAGAGACCTTTGGCGGCTCAAGATATACGCTTACAAATACAGCATTTTTTTTCTTTTCTTGTAGTGCCTCTTGTATGTAGACCACTATATCCACACAAGCTGCGCAGTGCTCCACAAGGCATAGATGCGCATTACGAACAAGGCTCATCATCTCGAAAAGATTAGATTTTTGGTAGCTTCCAAAAATATGCGCTTAGAAACTCCACGCTTTCTATTCTTGTGTAGTAACTTTTGTACATTACTATAATATTGCATACAAATTTCTCAGTGCGGAATATTGTGGTGCATCGTGGATAATTTTCAATACCTCGCGAAGACTAAATTTTTTTGCGATGTTTCTCAAGACACGCTTACAAACACTACGCTTTTTTTTTTTTTTTTCTTGAGCAATAACTATCAAACGTGACGGGGAGAGAAGCTCCCCAAACTATCTCTAAATTGTGGTGCGAACTGCGGCATAATGAACAATATGAAACCTACTGCCTGACCACGCGTCGCGTCGGTAAGATTGGTATGCACGGCTTGACGTGATACTAATATGCTGATCCCAGATCATAATACACGGCAACCATTCCTAGTGTGCAGGGCTGCTAACCAAACGTGACTGCTAAAACGTGTAAAATAATATCACCCATCGTGTCAGAATGTAGACTTCTTATTTTTAAAGATTTTTTAAAACTTTTTTTTTTTAAGTTTTGGGAGCTGCTGTACCTCGCACCATTAACACAGACTCCACAGCACAAAACACAGCGGCGCACCCCGATCATCGTCCATCACTCCGCAAAGGCTAACTTTTGGTGGTTCATGAGGCCTTGTATTAATTTCTATTCTCTCTGTAGACAATATTCACTAGACTTGGTGACATCACTTCTTGGGGGGACTATTCATCATCATATATCAGCATACAAACCTTGCAGTACAGATATAGGTTCTGCAATACATCACTAGCAGCATCAACAACTTCACGAAGATTCAAGTTCTGGCCATGTTTGTCAAAGTATACTCCAGAAACACTAATACTTTCTAACCTTACGTAGTTGTCTCAATACATTACCTCACTCGTAGATTTAAAAGGAAGAATCACCTTGACTAAATTGTGGCCATGCTTGTCAAGGTGCGCTAGAAACACCTTGCCTTCCAACATTCACCTTAACTTTCCTCACCTTCACGTGTGCAGCGTATGCAGGGCAACAGAGAATCATAAATGTTAATTGCTTAATGTGACGGCGCATTCACCCCAGCACGTTAATAACCCGCATACCGACACCCGTGTAGTAGTGGTAGTAGTAGTAGTAGTAGTAGTAGCAGTAATAGTAAGAACATCACTTGAGTCACGGGCGTAAGTGGAACGAGGTGCACCCACTGTACTAGAATGGAATCAAAAGTCTGAACAAAAATAAACTGAGTGTTAGTTTAAGTCTGAGGTTTAGTATGAGTTTGAGTCTGCGTCCATGTCCGACTCTGATTCTACGTTTGATTCTGTTCTTGCATCTGTTTCTGGGTGTTTCTGAGCCTAAACATGTGAATATCAGGGTAAGTTGTCCCTCTCACACCACAACACCTGTACCACAACCACTACACTCCTTCACTGAACAGGTGCATAAAGAAATAAATATAGTCACTTAAGTAGAACAAAAAACGTAAGCATCGTGAGTGTTGTCCACGCCGGAGCATCTCACCTGCGCATGCCTTCTGAATATGAACCTCCGCGCATCTCAAAAATTCACGCTTTAGTTGAAAATTGTAAAGAAAAGCGGATTCTCACTGAGGGAAGGAAGCATTTAATTCCCTCGTCTTGCTATTGTGCGCCGAGTTACGTGAGAAAATTCCTTGGTGCAATCAGGCTTCATTGAATTGCTATTTTCCCCGCCAGTAAGTGAGTGGATGCCGGTTGAGTGGCTGCGGGTGTCCACTGAATGCTGATGTACACGTGCAGATTCTGGGTTATATGTGCAATTGTAACGCGGAGTATATACTGAGGCGGTGTCTCGTCCTTGGGTTAAGAATTGCGCTGCTTCGGTTGTGGTTTTTATTTATTTATTTATTTTATTTATCGTTCAGAACAATGTGAAAAATAAAATGTTAAAATAGACACTTTTTTTTTTTTCAAACATTTAGAGGAGTGTGAAATATTGTTTGTAAGGACACACACACACACACACACACACACACACACACACACACACACACACACACACACACAGAGAGAGAGAGAGAGAGAGAGAGAGAGAGAGAGAGAGAGAGAGAGAGAGAGAGAGAGAGAGAGAGAGAGAGAGAGAGAGAGAGAGAGAGAGAACTAAGCAAATTTTGTCTTTTCCAGGCTACAAAAGTATTAGAGAGACTGCAGTACAAAAAAAAAAAATGTATATAATCACAAGAAAAAAAAAAAAAAATAGTTAGTCCTTGAAAGAGTTAACATATACGATGGCAGCGGCTGGAAGTTTAGCAGAATCCTTAACTTCCCAACAGTCTGCCATTAAAAAGGGAGTTACTAAAGAAAACCTGAACACTTTATAAAAACTCACTATGTAGCTTAAAAATGCAAGGATGGCTACGCATTTTCCTGGACGCGCAACAAGGAGCCTTTTCCTTTTACCCTAATTTTCCTGAAGCCTGCGACCAGAGTAGAGAAATAAGCTAGAAGGAAAAAAAACAACAACATTCCCGCTACTCTGCCGGGTGTGGAGATCTGTACTTTCCTCTAATGACAGCCACAAACACCTCGTCTCATATGCTCCTTGGGTTTCCCCGGACGTGAGGCTGCGGCGGCACTGACCCACATAAGCACCGGGGCGAGGGACTGGCGGTGGCACTGTGGGGTTTGTGGCTCCGCGGGGCTGTGGCTGACCGGGGGCTGCTGCTGGGTGGACGCTATTTGCTTGCTTGTTTGGATGGTAAGACTTAGGGGGAAGAAGAGCTTAAGTTATGAAAGGTGTGAATAGATTGCGTTGAAAAAGAAAGATCGTTGTGATGAAGAGAGGCTGTTATATATATATATATATATATATATATATATATATATATATATATATATATATATATATATATATATATATATATATATATATATATATATATATATATACTATCTCTCTCTCTCTCTCTCTCTCTCTCTCTCTCTCTCTCTCTCTCTCTCTCTCTCTCTCTCTCTCTCTCTCTCTCTCTCTCTCTCTCTCTCTCTCTCTCTCTTTCACAACATGACTCTCCCGTCTCCCTGGAGATCTCACGTTTCCCTGCTTACTGTCTGTCTCCTCTCTCTCTCTCTCTCTCTCTCTCTCTCTCTCTCTCTCTCTCTCTCTCTCTCTCTCTCTCTCTCTCTCTCTCTCTCTGTTCTGTCAACTCCTGTCTATTCTATTTCTATTTTTATGTTCTTTTATTTGGCTTCTAACTCAATATTTATGTGTTTTTATGGAATTCAGTCTGTTCTGCACGTGTCTTTTTTATTGTGGTTGTTCTGTCTCCTTATTTCAAATTCATCTTTGTTAAGCGTATTGTCTAGTTTATATTTTGTCTGTTATATTTCTAAGTATATTATCCCCTGTCTTTTTTTTTCTCTAAGTTTCTGTGTGATGGTGGAATCCTGTCTGTCTGGCGGGAGTAACTATGACTCCTGGAGGTCCCGGGATGGTGTCATGCCGTGACTCCCCGAGTGACGTGAAAACCCTCCTTGAGACTTAGTTACTGGGGAAGTCTGCCTCCTATTGGCGCCCGCTGGAAACGTAGGAACAAGCCTGAAGGATTGGGTCTACGGCTAAAGTGCTTCCCCACGAGATGAATGTTTCTCTGTTATAGTTCTCTGTTATATTTCTATGTTTCATTTTCCGTCTTTCCACTCAGAATTTGCGTTTTTTTTTTCTTATGTAGGAGAGGAAAAGAGAAAAGAAAGGTGTGTTATGGAGACCTGTCTTGTTTTGTATTCCTGTCTAGTAGATTTCGCCGTCTTATCTTCTATATGTTCTGTAAAACTGTCCCTCTCTCTCTCTCTCTCTCTCTCTCTCTCTCTCTCTCTCTCTCTCTCTCTCTCTCTCTCTTTCTTTTCTCACGTCCATTACCTTCTTCATGCATCTGTTGTCTTCACTGAGGTTCGCGTGTGATGCTGCAATCTTGTTTGTTCTGTGCACCTGTCTCGTACTTTCCCCGTGTCTTTTATCTTCTTGACGCACCTGTCTTCTCTCATTCTCCTACGTGTTGTGTGGATGTGTGTGTGCGCCTTTCCTTACCTCTCCACATCATGTCTCACCTACGCTCACCCGCCCCTTCATACATCTCCTGTCTCGCCGTACAAAGCGTGTCCTGTACGCTTGTCAGTTTCTATTTCATCTCTTGTCATTTCTCGTGCGTCTTAAGTACTTTCCCTTTCATGTAAGTACGCAATTTTCTCTTCGTAATATTCTGGTCTGCTCAAAGAATCTTGTCTAATTTCGTACTTACTTTGCTATCTGTTTTATCTCGTATGTCTCTTGTCTTTTACTTATTCTTCTTTCTATGTACACTTCATCACAAAGCCGTATTGTTCTCTCTATTTAAAGTTCTGGTCTTGCTCTACATTCTATTCTATTATCTGTTTTTATTTCATACTATGCCTCTTATGCTTTACTTACTCTCCTTTCTATGTACACTTCTTCACAAAATTGTATTGTTCTCTCTCTCTCTAACGTTCCAGTCTTGCTTTACATTCCATTCTAACTTGTCTTTTACCTACGTATGCTATTCTTCATCTTATTCATCATGACTCTTGCTTCTTTAGTTTATCTTCCTTCTATGTACACTTCCTCGTAAAGCTGCATTACTCTCTCTCTCTAACATGCCATTTTTTCCCCCACATTTCATTCAAGTTTTTCTTTTACCACTGTTATCCCCATCTTACGTCTCGCTCTCCTTTATTCTTTCTCAGATGAACACCTTACAAAGCTGCACTATTTTTATCCCTACCCTAACATTTCATTCTTTACCCTTACAGTCCATTTCATCTTATCTTATACTTCTATTGTGTCTTTATTTTACATATTATAAACCTTCTCTCCCGCGCACTCCTCTAGAGAAAGCTGTATTATCTGCATCCCGTAACATCTGAGTCTTTCCTCACAATGGTATCTCCCCACATCCGTCTCCCTCTCCCCACCTCCGTCTCTTTCATATACTCCTCCCCCATTACTCTCCTATACGCTTCTCCTGCATACACCCCTTTCACTACACTTCCTCTTTCCCTTGACTGTTTTTCCCTTCACTTCTCTCTTCCTTGTGCTTCTATCTCATTCTCGTTTCTTCTATACACTCATGTTGTAGTCGTGATAATTTACTACTGTATTCCTTTACGTTTAGAGTTTTCTTCATTCTCAAGTCCACTAATCTGTTGAGAATTTATCACTTATATTTTTTTTTACTCGTTTTCTTTTTACTCTTTTCCTGCTTGACAGATCTTCCCATAGCCACGTACACAACTTTCTAGACACTTTTTTTTTTGTATTGCAGTCTCTTAAATAGTTTCGTAGCCTAGAGAAGACAAAATTAGTCCTCTGCTCTGGTAAATATCTATCAATTACCTTATTTTTAATTCTTTTTAACTCTATACAATTCATCCCATGGTCAATTACATAAGTTTTTAGTCGTTTTTTTATATTACATACCCTTAAATAAGTCACAAATTAAGCCCTCTGATCTGGTAAAAATCTATCAATTATGTTTTTTACCCTTTTCCTGCTAAACAGTTTTCCACAACCACTCACACTACTTATTAGACATCTATTTTTATACTACAGCCTTTGAAAACGTTTTGTAGCCGAGATAAAGCAAAATTAATGACCATATTCTCTCTTAGTGTATCCATGCAAACAGTTTTTCCAGTGCTTTGAAGGGTGGCGCACGATTCTAGGAGCGGAAAGGCTGAGAAGATTGTCAGCGGATCACAGGACTTCAGACTGAGAGAAAAGGCAATACAGTGGAAGTGAGAGGGGCAGGTTACTCGTCTGTGCTACACTCCCTTCTCTAGACTTTTACCCATGCCATGCTGCTGTTCCTTCCCCACGCTCCCCTTTTCCCCCACACACTCCTTTCCTTACCGACCCTTCGCTTCAGATGCTTTCTTTCCTTCTCTCACGTCCCTGCACTCTCCCTCCATCTCATACACTCCTTTACTAACCCTTCGCCTCAGATGTCCTCCTTCCTCCTCTCAGTCCCTACACTCCTTCTTTCCCTCTTCTACACACTCCTTTCTTTACTTCCGGACTCCTTCCTTCCTTCATTCCTCCCTTGGCCGTCTTCCCTTTACCTCTACACACTCCTCTCCTTACTCCTCCTTCATCCCAGACACCTTCCATCTTCCCTACACTCCTTTACCCCTTCCTACTCCTCTCGTTACTCCCCCTCGCTCCAGACACCTTCCTAGACTCTTTCATTTCCCTTACCCACTCCTCTCCTTACTCCCTACTTCATCCCAAGCCCCTGTCCTCCTTCCATCACAGTCTCCTCTCCCCCCCTCCCCCATTCCTACCTCAAGGAAATTCATGGTCGCTGTAATGGAAGAGAAATAGGTCAGGGATCCGATTAAAGTTGTCTTGGCGGGAAAACTTATCGCTCGTCAAGGTACTTAATTCTCTTAAATACCTGCCGGGTCGTAATTACCACGCGGGGAAAAATAGTCCTTGGGAGGGGAGCAGGAGGGGGTAGAACACGAGGGAACACAAAGGAAGGGCAAACAACAACGGCTATGTAGGTTCTTGCTGGGTTGGTTGTAGGGATGATAGTAATTAACACACAAGGAAAAAAAATAGTCCTTGGGGAGGTGAGGGAAAGAGGGAAGAGGGGGAGCAGGAGGAGGGAGAACACGAGGTAACACAAAGGAAGAACAAACAGCAGCGGATTTGTAGGTCCTCAAGTGCTGTATGTGGGGACTGAAGTTGGCGTACAGTGAAAAAAAAAAAAATCTTAAGAATGCGAGAGAAATGAACGTGGTGGGTGGGGGAGGAGCAGGAGGAGGCAGAACACGAGGTAACACAAAAGATGAACAAACAATAGCAGATTTGTAGGCTCTAAATGGGGTGTTTGTGGGGACTGCACTTAGCATACAGTGAGAAAGAATAGGAAGAAAAAGGATAGCATAGATGAAGGCTCCTCCCCACCCATCCATCCTCCAGTCAGGGATAACGAGAAGAGAGGAAATATACAGTGTGAGAAATTGTATGCAGATTTTGTGGAAATGAAATAAGAACTACCACTATTAAAAAATAAATAAATAAATAAATAAGGGGAACTGCAAGAAGACATCCTTCACGTGGCGGTTACTTCTACCCTAGAGAGGAAATATCAAACAATGTGGGAAAAACGCATGCAGATTTTATAGGAAAGAGATAAGAACCACCGCTATTCCTTCTGCTATCCGGTGGTAGCGAGGGAACATCATGCAGTATGAGGAGCTGCATGGAAATTTTAAAAGAAAGGAACAAGAACTACCATTGTTACTTCTATCCGGTGCTAGAGAAGACACATAATACGGGGTGAGAAACTGGTTGCAAATTTTATAGGAAGAAACTAATGTTGCGCTTGAAAGGATGATGTAGCTTGTAATCTTGGTACCTACTTTCGTTTTTATAATTTTCCCTCATTTATTCTTTCTACTCGCTTACTTCCTTATTCATTTCTTCATTCTTGTTTCATTCTTCCTTCTTCTTACGTGTTTAACTTCTTGATGATTCTGTGGTTACAACACTAAGAACTAATACTGTTAATACTTCTATCTAGTGCTAGGCAAGTAACAACGACCTCAGGAAAGCGTGAGACTTGATTGCAATCTTGTCGTGGATTGGAGGTCAAAAAACTCATGTCTGTCTTTGAAAGCTGTAATTGTTGTGTGCTATTAACGACATCAAGAGATAAAGAGCCCCAGACGTTAACGATCAGACTGAGGAAGTGTTTGGCTTCAATTGACGTGAATCTGTAAACAATTATTTTGAGGTTGTTAACTGATAGATTAACCGCAATTATTCACGTTAATGCACCGAAACCTCTGAATATCTTAAAAGATTCTCATCAGATCACCTCGCGTCCTTCGTTTTGAAAGAGAAACCCGAGGAGGAGGAGGAGGAGGAGGAGGAGGAGGAGGAGGAGGAGGAGGAGGAGGAGAAGGAGGAGGAAGGGAGGCTCAGAGTCTTGTAGAATGTGTGAAAAAAATGGTCTTTATATACTCGTCTATTTGAGAAGTTCAGTTTGAGTTAGGAAGTGTTTTCTCTCCTCACGCTGCTCACGGGGAAACTTAGCATCGCCTCGCCTCGCCTCGCCTCGCCTCGCTCTATTTCTTCCCGTGACGCAAAACTCCTTCAGGATCGAAGCGTCTGCAGCGTTTTGCACAACTCTCTCTCTCCAGGCTTTTTTTACTCTTTCTTTCTTACTCTCTTAATTTCTTTCTCTCATTTTTTCTTTTTTCTTTTATTCATTCTTTTCTCTTATTCTTTTAGTTTCTTTCTTTCTTC
This sequence comes from Scylla paramamosain, assembly GCF_035594125.1. Classification (NCBI taxonomy): domain Eukaryota; kingdom Metazoa; phylum Arthropoda; class Malacostraca; order Decapoda; family Portunidae; genus Scylla; species Scylla paramamosain. The sequence goes on along the minus strand of NC_087174.1, from coordinate 20,039,471 downwards.
GTTTCTTTTCTTTCTTTTTTTCGTTTCTTCGCTTTCTTTCTTTCTTTCTTTCGTTTCCTTTCTTTCTTTCTTCTTTTTCTTTCTTACTGTTCTTACTTTTTCTTTCTTTCTTTCATTAGTTTTGTTCTCTAATTCTTTTATGTTTTCTTTCTCCTATTCTTTTTCTATTCCTTTCTTTTCTTTCCTTCATTCTTTTCTCTAATTATTTTATTTTCTTACTTTCTTTCCATTTCCTTTCTTTCGTTCATTCATTCTTTCTTTCCATTTTCTTTCATTCAATTTTCTTTCCTTCTTTCTTTCTTTCATTCTTTTCGCTTGCCTTAAAATCAAATCAGCACCAATCTTTCTTTCTTTCTTTCTTTCTTTCTTTCTTTCTATTTTTATTCTCTTTCGAGGTGATCATACGAAGAATAACCATCCCAGCTTTACTAGAGTGGATTATGCCAGGTCACATCAAATTACGCTACGTAGGTCAGCATAGATAAGGTAAGGTTAGGTTAATTTAGGTTAGACAAGGTGAAGAACTGATCCCAAACTTGATGGCTAGTCTTCATGTGACAGTTTTATTTATTTATTTATCTATTTATTTATTCTTGTTTAAGGGGAAAGGGGAAAAGGAAAGGAGAGAAGATAAGAAATGCCTTTTTTTTGGAGGGAGGGGAAGGGAGGAGGGAAGAGAGAGTAAGGTATAATTACCCTCATATTTGCTTTCCTTATTTATGCAAAGAAAAGTAAGAGCAACAATGGACTAAGGGATAAAAAAAAAACCTGTTTGACTAACGACGCCACTGGAAGTTATCGTGAAGTTATTCCAGTCCCGGCTTAAAAATAACTGGGAAACACGTGTAACATATTGCCCTGCGGTTGACTTGGCTGGGAAGGAGTGAGGAAAGTTATGTGAGATCCGAGTTTTTCTCCTTTAGATGTTTTCCTCGGCATGATGTTTTTTCCCCCTTAAGAAAGAAAGGAATTGCCTTAGTCAGACTGGCGGCGGGAGTGGTGGTGGTGATGGTGGTGGTGGTGATAGTGGAAGTAGTGGCTAATGGTGAGAACCGTAATGGTCACTATTGTTATCACTATTCTCTACTGGTCCTTGCTGTAATATACTATTTATAAGGGTGATGGTGCAGAATCAAAAAGGAACTAAAAAAGAAAAAAAAGTTTAAGATTAGACCAATTTAATCAATATAGGTAGACGTAAGTGGTGCAGTGATGATGGTGGTGGTTCTGGTGACACGAACACAAAGGATCATAAAGGAAGAACAGGCAGGATTAGTGTTGTTGGTCCTTACGAGGCTGTCAGTGATAAGCTACTAATATGAGAGGTACAGGAAAGCAGCTGGAGGAATACTGGTGGTATACTGAAGGCAGTGGTGTTAGTGGTGGTCAGTGAGGGTAGTAGTAGTAGTAGTAGTAGTGGTAGTAGTAGCAGTAGTAATAGTAGTGAAGACTGAAGTTACTATTAGATCCGATGCAAGTGATTGAAGTGGAGGCAGGAGTGGTACGGTAGAGTAGTAGTAGTAGTAGTAGACACAGACATGACAGCAAATCTAATATTGGTAGATGAAGCAACATAAGTAAAGGTGATGACAGCAGTGGTGGTGGTGGTGGTGGTGGTGGTGGAGTGGTGAAGGGCGTGGCTGGAGTAGTGGCGTGGTGATATAGTTGGAGGGGAGAGAAGGAGTGAAGGCAGGCGGGGAGCGGCAGGTGATGGAAGGAAGGGGGGAGTAATGGAGGGGGTTAACCTTCCTTCAGTCTTTCTTCTCGGGGTTCTCCACCGTGAAAGGACTCCAGAGCTTCTTTCTTCTTCTTATACGACCTCATTGTCCTTTGTGCTCCTTTGTTTGTCAGCGATCCGGGGCGTACAGAAAAAACGTTAAAAAATACACGTGACGATGCTTCATTTTTTCATAATTACCCGAGTCGTTTGTGCCGCGCTGTTATTTACTACTTGGTGTTATTTATGGAGTGCTTATGTAACATCCGTTCTGACTCAGACTGTGACTCATGAGCTGTTTAGGTGTGCGCAGGTGATAGTTTTTACCTGACGAAATGATTTGCTGTTCAATTAGTGTGTTCGTCTGTCTGACTGACTGTCCAGGCAATGTTTTCACCTGGCTAACTGACTGACAGGTTGTGTTCTCGACTTACTAAATGGTCAGATAACATTTTCACCTGTCAGAGGTAACTGTCCAGGTAACTTTTTCCATGAGGTAGTGTGTTCTGTCTAACTAACCACTCTGGTAATTTTCTTCACCTGTCTGACTTACTGAGGACTCTTGCAATATGTTCACAGTCTAATTAATTGCTTCAATAACATTCTTGTTTGTCTAACTGAATGTTCAGGTAATTATTTTTGTCCTTCTGAGTACACAAGTGACACTTTCACCTGCCTGACTGTGTGGATAACATTTTTAGCTAACTGTAAGTAATATTTTCATCTGTCTAATTAAATGGCTAGGTATTATTTTCATGTGTAATTAACGCTATTTCATCTGAGTGAGTGACTGACTAAAACACAAGTAGACTGATTCATATACAAATCAGTGATCCTTTTCATAACTTACTCTAAAACATGTAAGACAGAAAAAGCAAACAGTTTATACTTTTCCTCGACAGTTTTCCCTGAGTTCTTTCCCTTCTGGTTGGCGTTGTTCGGGATTGTTTTGTGTTCTCTCTCTCTTTAATTATTCCTTTCAAGCGCTGCGTCGCCCCAGGGAAGAATGACACGAGGGAGGAACCAAACAAAGATTTATTCACAATATGTACACATCTTAGGTATTAAGTTAAAGCTGTTATGTCATAAGGAGCCTCTTTGTGTGTGTGTGTGTGTGTATGTGTGTGTGTGTGTGTGTGTGTGTGTGTGTGTGTGTGTGTGTGTGTGTGTGTGTGTGTGTGTGTGTGTGTGTGTGTGTGTGTGTGTGTGTGTGTGTGTGTCAGTATTGTTTCTAGTGTGCATAGGACAACATACTCAGCCATTTCTTTATGCAAGGACAGAATTGAGAAGAATACAGGATATATTTGCATGTGGACATAATATACGTCTATATATGGATAGATAAATCAGTCATTTAATGCATACATCATGAACCTTGAGTCAGAACACATCATTATAAGGCTGAATTATCATCATCATCATCATCATCACCATCGTCATATCAACAGACACCATTATTAAATTGTCTATCTTCGCGGCATCACTATTACTGTATACAATATAGTGCTATAGTTATCATACCATACAATGTGGAGCTATACAGTGTAGTGGTGCTATGTGACAGGCGTCCATACAGAGCCTTCATGTATGGGCTACTTACTCACTATCCTGCGTAACTGAGGCACTGCGTAAGTACGTTAGTTGGGTGAGGACTGTGTCGGTACTTTTTTGCTCTTCCTTCGTGTTCCTTTGTGTCTCGACTGCTGTCTGTTGCGTGTGTCATGTCGGTACTACGTCAATAAACCGTATTCCTAAACACTTCGTCTTATCTCTTGTTACGTTGAACAGGATGTAGTGGAGGTTATGCAGGTTTTCAATGGTGTTTTCATGATGATATTGACAGTTTAACAGTTATTCTGCATCATCATTAATAAAAAAAACATCCATGAAGATCCAACTAGTCATCTATGTGGTCTTTGAAAATAATATTGATAATAGTTCAAGACATTCTGTGGGTTTTCTAGTGTTTTCATAATCCTGGTGATAGTTTAACAGTTATTCTGCGTCATCAGTTGTAAAAAAACATTAACAAAACCAGAATAGTCATCTGTGCGTTTTTTTTTTTAAGATAATCCCGATAAGAGAAAAAAACACAGTATTGCTTGAGTTTTCAATGGTGTTTTCATGACAAGTGATCATTTAACAGTCATTATGTTCCATCAGAAAAAAAAAAAAAAAAAAAAAAAAATCCATAATAACCTTTGCTGTCTGAAGATAATTTTGATAAAAGAGCAGCGTGTTGTTGGGGCTTTCAATTGTTTTAATTATTCTAGTGACAGTTTAACAGTTATTCCACACCATCTGTAGTAAAACCGTTAATAAAAACCCGACTAACCATGTCTGCCACCTTTGAAATCAGTTATGAGAAGAGAACAGTGTTATTTGGGTTTTCAGCTGTATTTATGACGCTGGTGAAAGTTTAACAGTTATCCTTCGTCATCAGTAGTAAAAAGCATACGTGAAAACTTGACCAGTCATTTCTGTGACCTTTGAAAATAATCTTGATATGAGAGCGAAGTGTTTAAGGACACGGGGGTAAGTCAAGTATATACCTATCGTTTATAAAGCTTTTCTTCCATTGGTACCTTGACTATTCTTTGGTACGGAGATAAACAGGGGAACGTACGTATGTGTGTATGTTCTCGTGTTTATGTGTATGTGTTGTTTAAATGTCTCTATGAAGTGTTGTGTATTTTCGTGTTATTTTTGTAAGGGACGTAGATGTTTGCCGTGTTTTTTTTTTTTTAAGTGTCGTGTGTGTTTAGATATGAACGTATGTGTCTGTGTTTGTGTGTTGTTTGAATGTGTGTCGCCAAAGAGTTGTGATTTTCCATATTATTTTGGTAAGGGCCGTGTTTATCATGCTTTTTTGAAGTGTCTTGCAAGATGAAATGTCAAGATTGTTTGTGTGCGTGGGAGTTTTTGATATTGTGTGAGTATTGAAGTTTTTAATTAGTTTCTCGGAAGCGTGTCTCGTCTCACGCGTCCGAAGGTGGTCATGTTCGATAGTTTTGGTGTGCGTGTACGAAGTCATGTATGTGCTTGTGGTGGTGGAGACTGTGTGTGTGTTGCGTCGCGTCAGGCAACACACACAAAGGCACGTTGAGATGCGCTTGATAATGAAGACTGTGTGTGTGTGTGTGTGTGTGTGTGTGTGTGTGTGTGTGTGTGTGTGTGTGTGTGTGTTGGTCGTGTTAGTATGTATCTACTGAACTGTGTGTGGTGTAATACTGAACAGATGAACACACACACACACACACACACACACACACACACACACACACACACACACAAGCACGCGTACGCACGCGCGCGCGCGCGCACACACACACACACACACACACACACACACACACACACACACACACACACACACACACACACACACACACACCAATGATATCAACAACAAAGACAATAATAAGAAAGATAACAAAAATAACAAAATCAATTCTTCAAAACCTGCACCAAAGTCATCACCATCTCACCACCACCACCATCACCACCAGCACCCGCACCACCAGCATCGGCGGGGCACAAAGAAGGTCCCCAGCAGGTGTAACTTGACGCTCGAGGATCAAAGACCAAAGGGAGCGAAGAAAAAACACCCGTGCGTCCCTTTCTATGGGTCTCTTTTTCTCGTGGGGCCGTGAGGGAAAAAAAGTCGGGTGGCTGTCGGTACGGGAGAGGCGGAGAGGGGAGGAGGGGGGGTGGGGGAGGGGGGAAAGGGAGTTGGGTGATGTGTAGGGAAGCAGGGAGGGTGGGTAGGTAGGTGGGTTACGTCTTGTTGAGATTCTTTGGTGGATGACTTGGGGATGGTGTGTGTGTGTGTGTGTGTGTGTGGGAAGTAGGTTGCTGTGGTGACGTGGTGGTGGTGGTGGTGATGACGAGACAGTCGAGCAGTGCACCCAGTATACGAGGTACTGCTTGACTGACTGACACATTAGAAGCAGAAATGAACCGAGGCATTTTTGTTAGACTCATGGGGTGACTGGACGAGGCGCGGAGGCTACGAGTAATGTTACATAGGGTTACAAGGGTCGGTGGTGACGTTGAGGGGGTCTGGTGGTTGCGGCGATGGAGCCACGTGGTGGGAGTGAACACCATATTCCAAAAAACTGCGCCGCACAACCACTACATTCAAATGGCTTTAGTTGAAGTTACGCTGATTTCCAAGAATATTTTAACGGTTCTAATCACAGATTAACATTTCTACATTATCAACAGGAAAAGGATTCTACAGAACACGGGTAATCATCTCTATAGCCTTTGAAAACAGTCGTAAGTATAGAGCAAAGCGTTTCAGTATACGGGCCTGAGGTGCAACGCAGACTAGAAGCAAGGGAAGGCGGTCTGGGGGCCGTGGCAGAGCAGTAGTAGCGAGTGGTAGTAACTTGTTGCGTTATGGAGGGTGCGTGGGGGAGAAGGCGCCTTGGGGAGTGTGGCCTGCCTGAGGTATCAAGATGACTCCCACGGGGCTGTGCGTGGGAGCCGTGACAGAAACAGGAGGAGGAGGAGGAGGAAGAGGAGGAGGAAGGAGAAGAGGTCGACGAGGGGAGAAACTCAGGGAAAAATATTTGAAAAGAGAGAGAGAGAGAGAGAGAGAGAGAGAGAGAGAGAGAGAGAGAGAGAGAGAGAGAGAGAGAGAGAGAGAGAGAGAGAGAGAGAGAGAGAGAGAGAAGAAAAGACAGTAAGAGGAGAAAGACGGAATACGAGAGGAAGGGAGAAAATAAAAATAAGAAACTGTAAGAGGAGGAAGAGAGACCGGAAAAAAAAAAAAAACCTGCGTACGAGAAAAGAGTAAAGAGAGGACGCTGTAAGAGAGAGTAAAAAGAAAGAGTAAGCGGAGGAAGTTCCCGTACTACAACTGGTTCATTTGCCATCCGCCGGGACCTACATTACCAGGTGCCAATCCGTACCGAGCCCTGCGTCACCCGGCCGTCCACGCCTCGCCTCTCCCGCCGCCTCGAGACAGGAAGTTCAGTGGCGCAGACTAGCGAGGTGCAGCGGCCAGGCGGGGAGTAGCTGGTGGCGCCTTTCACACCTCGCCTCCAGCACTCCTCGCTCGAGAAAACTAACCGAACAGAAATAATGACGCAGCCAGTATAACTTAACTTTTCACTCCCAACTCCTCACCAAGTTTTCACGTCCCAGTCTTAAAAAATCCGTGAACTTGCTCCATTTAGTCTTTGTGGAACGACTCGCATTCAGAAACCGACGCCAGATTGCTCTTTTATGTCAGAATTCCGGAGCTGTGATCTTTTAAAAGGCACTTGAGGCTCGTGTTTTCCTCCTCCACGCGTGAAACTCCATCAGCGAAACGCCACCTTCCTGAAACATGACCAGACGACCTGCTACCAGACCCAGGCATCAGGCAGACGGGATGATCACCATGAGAGGTAACAGACTCCCTTCCCGCGAGTTTCCCAGCCACACCAAGTTACCACTCTCACATAATAGCGTTCTCAGAGGCCCCGAGCGGTCGTCCCAGCTGCCCCCATCTCTCTCCGCTGCCCCAGGGATCAAGGACAACTTTTTACGGATACAGTTTCCTCACCAGATGAGCAAACGCAGACCGGAACGGAGGGAGTCTCGAGAGTGGGGTGAAAGGCGGCGCGGGGAGGGGGACAGCCAAGTGTGTCATCGCGACTTTCGTAAAGAGGAGTGTTACCGTCACTCGTGCGTTACTGCGACGGGAACAGGAGCGTGCGGCCACAGTAGTAGACCCCGGCGCACCACAGCAGGGGCCCAGTACGCCGCAACAGACCTTCAGAGTGGCCATCGACGCGCCATTTCCTACAGTGTGATGACATCGGGCGGAGGAGAAGGTGGTGGCGGGAGGTGTGGTGTCTGATCGGGTTCCGTGCAAGGCGTCGCTAGCCAGTCACCGCCCTGCTGGTTGGCACGCGACGCGCCGCACTTCAGGCCTTACTAGAGCTTCAGGCACATGCACTGCCGGATGATTGCTTGATCGATACGCCAGAGAGAGAGAGAGAGAGAGAGAGAGAGAGAGAGAGAGAGAGAGAGAGAGAGAGAGAGAGAGAGAGAGGAGGAGGAGGAGGGGGAGAGAGATCGAGGCAGACAGGCAGAAAGAGAAAATCATATTCATAACTCATCAGTCCAACACGGTGCTTGCATTGCCGCCATTATTACCCAACACGGAACACAACACTGCCTCGCCTCACACATCGCACACACCACAGCCGCCACGCTCACCACACCCACCGCACGCACTGGCCGCAGCTCACATGGCGGGCAGGCGGGGGAGAGGAGGGAGAGGGAGAGGGGAGGGAAGCCGCAGCATCGCCATGTGTATGAAACCAGCCATGTTTGGTTTGCGCCTCTTCTCCAGTCTATACAATAACAGCGTGCGGCCTCTCCAGGTAATGGCCAGTAATTAAGAGAAATCCTGAAGCAAACGAGGCCAGGTGAGAACAGGTAATGGTGGGAACGTAAAGGTCACCTCCTCCTCCTCCTCCTCCTTCAGACACCTCCGTAAACATGAATTTTGGTACAGATCAAGCCACATCACGTCACTTCACGGCACTTCAGCCTCGCCTCCGTCACCTCACTCGCCAATCAGTCTCGAAATACACGTTATTTTTTCTTCCCAAAGCGCTCCTACAACGCGCGACACTGCACGTTCATCTTAAATTCATTACTCGTTAACTCGCGCGCTTGTGTGTGTGTGTGTGCGTGCGTGTGTGTAAAGGGAGCAGAGGTGTAAAATGTGCGTGTACAAGTTTGTTAGTACAAAAATGGAGGGCTTCACGTGTGGGAAAACTACAGGTGTGTGACGTGTAATTCAGGTGTTTGAGGCACATGTGTGCTGTTACATGTTTGGTGAACTTTGGAGGGTCAGGGAGACAGGTTTGGAGGTGTGAAGGTGTGGAGACTGGTGATAAGAGTTAACTACAGGTGTGTGTTTGTCTCTATAAAGGTTTGGAATATCAATACGCATGTGTAAGAATCTGAATAAACGAGTTTTGAGTTTTGAAAAAGCCACCATGACCCGCTGTGACCCGCCGCGACCCTGTGACTCGGCGGTTGAGGTCACCGTGCCGCTCCTGACGAGGCCATGAGTAAAGGCAACGGCACCCAGACAGACAGACAGACAGGAGGCGCCTCGATGTGACCTTTTGTTGGCAGTAGTGGTGGTGGTGGCGGCGGCGGCGGTGGCGGTGTTAGTAGTGGTGGTGGTGGAGATAATAATATCATTACTATCATCATTATCTAGGCATGAACGACACACACACACACACACACACACACACACACAACTTCCTTTGATATACATACAGTGGAACACGCGCGTTCAGAAAAATGTTTGTGTGACTGCATAATAACTGTCCCTATTGATGTCTGTGTGCGTGTGTGCGTGCGTGCGTGCGTGCGTGCGTGTGTGTGTGTGTGTGTGTGTGTGTGTGTGTGTGTGTGTGTGTGTGTGTGTGTGTGTGTGTGTGTGTGTTATCAGATCGTATCCCAGGAACGTAATACTGGTGGCAGAGGACACTTTTATCAAGCGATGGTGAGAGAGCGTCAGCTGGAGGGGGGGTTACCTACTCACGAAGCCAAGTCTGCCGTGTAACCTGACACCACCTGACGTTCTCTCACTAACATTCTCTCACTTCACTCCTTCCCTCCCTTCAGTGGTTGCAGTTCGGGGAGTGGAAACAGCGCTAAGGTAACAACACGAGACTAGCTGTGGTGGACGCTTCCTTGTTTCTTTCCTTCCTTCAGTCCGCCACAAGACTCTAATCAGATGCAGGACGATACAAAATACAGTAGCTATATACGGTTACAGATACACAGGAGATATACATCACCTTTTATCACAGGCAAGACGCACACCATAGAGGAATGCCCTTATCACACGCACACGCACACACACACACACACACACACACACACACACACAGAAAGTATACGTGTTTACACTTTACTGACCGCACTCTTTTTAATACTCTGATCCTCCTTCACACTTAGATACTTAGAATATTTTAAAGCTTCAGTAGACTCAGGAAATAAACACTAAGAGGAGGACACCAACACAAACAACACAAACACAAACAACACAAACACCAAACAGAACATTCAAAACAGCAGCAAAACAGCGGAGGAGCAAACAAACACCTCGGAGGAAGCAATAATCATCTCCTCTAAAACTGAATAGCCGCTCAAAGAAAAACACAATACGCACTTTGCATTTCGTCCCACGTAACTCAGACACAGATGACTGTTATTAGTCGTGTTTTATTCCCCTCACCCTGAAACCCTTGAAAAAAGAGCATGGGAGAGAGAGACTGCAGTGGGATGGAGGGAGAGGAAGGGAGGGACTGGTGAGAGAGGGAGGGAAGAGGTAACACATCCGCTCCTCTGCCCGCTGTGGCCCCGGGATCACCTTGACGGGGCTCTCAGGTGTGGCTGGGATAGGACTGTGGCCGCAGGGAGTCACGGAGAGGGCGTCAAGGCTGTGTGAGGCTCGGGGCTCTGTGTCAGGGGCGTGGCGCGGTGTCAATTGTGTCAGTGATGAGTTGAGGGTGTGGTTGAGTGGTCAAGGTGTGGCAGGGAGAGGTAGAGGAAGGGCTGCTTTGTGTGTCAGTGATGAGTTATGGGGCATGGCTGAGTGGATACAGGTCAAGTTGTGCTGCAGTATTAGAGATAGGGTTGTTTAGTGTGCCATGTGCTGGGGTAAGGATTGGGGCAGCGCGTCAGTGGTGAGTTAAGAGGTGTGGCTGAGTGGGTGCAGGTCTAGTTATGCTGCAGTAGAGGCAGGGAGGTTTACTGTATCATGTTGGAGTAAGGCTTGGGGCAGTGTGTCAGTGATTGGCTTCAAAGTGCCTCACGTATTAGGGAAGGAAAGAAGACAGGGGCGTGTCTCGCTAACAAACCGACACAAAACTAGGCGGCTTTCCCACGGCTTTACTCAATGTTCTCTGTGTGTGTGTGTGTGTGTGTGTGTGTGTGTGTGTGTGTGTCGCGACAGCCCAACAATAGATGAACGTGACCTTACTGTACCGTGACCTCCTATACACCACACAGGTCACGGAGGATGGAGGGAAGGAAACAGAAGGAAACAAGAACATGTGGGGAAGGGGCAAGAGACGGGTACTGGAGGATATGGGGGCATTTATTTAGCTTAGCGAGGCCCACAGGGATGATCCACGATGCTTACTGGATTAAAGCTTGGCGTGTTTGTGCGGGCAAGTCAACAAGGGCGACCATAACCCTGCTCTTTCTTTGGGAACGTGACTGTAGCGGGAGACTGAGCACCAGGGCCGAAGGGAGGGAGTGACTGCTGCGGCCTTCCATTGTTCGTGTACACAAGAGCCCACAAAATAGCGAGGCCATACAATTTGGAGGTCATAGATTGTGTAGGTTATAGAAATGGGATCGCGGGGTTAGGGGGCCACAAATTTTTAAGGCAGGAGCGTGGGATGGGGAATGAATGTGAGGGGGAGGGAGGAGGAGAGGCAAGCAAAGTTGAGGCAAACACAGACCAGTCACGGGGCGGTTGGTGCTGACTCTACGTGCTTAGCCATCACCGCCCTGCTCGTTTAATGTGTGCAAAACGTGTGGCTGCCTTGAAGAGGAGGAGGAGGAGGAGGAGAAGGAGCTAGAGGAGGAGGAGAAGAGCCAACTGAAGCCAAGAAGCGCATCAGAAGCACTATTTGCCTGACACGAAGCTGCCTCCTCTCGTCCCCCTCTGCTGCTGCCTCCTCCTCCTCTCCACGTATGACCTCCACTTCCGGCGGGTCAAGGGGCGTGTAAAGACCAAGAAGATAGGTCACCAGTTCCTCCCTCATTCCCTGGGGGCTTTGTCACTCCTCCCAACCGTTTCTCTCCGCGTCTGTACTCCACTTGTCCCTTTCTTCACTCCCCTCCGTGCCTGTCCCTTCTCCAACCCTCCCAGAATCCACGGACCATTTCTTAACGCTTCTCTCCACCTTTTATCCCTCTCCCTCACAGCGACCCGCGAGAGGAAAGGAAAGGAAATGGGCAATTAGGGAACCCAGGTGGTGGTGGCGGGGTGCAGGGGCCGCCGGGGAGCACGAGGGTCGGCCAGGGATCAGGCAGGGAGGCAGAGGTCGTGAGGCGAGGGGCAGAGTGGGGCTGGGGGTGAGGGACCGCAAGGAGATGAACACGGAAGGGTGAGGGACAGGGGGAGGGGAGTTAAAGGGCGGGATAAGGAGGCTCGGGATAATTGTGAGTCCCTAGAGTGACCCCCATACAATAGCAGATGATGAACAGTTGTTGTGGTGTTCCTCAGTGACGGACCACCGTGAACCTCCTCACTCGCTGGACGCACGAGAGACGCTGCTCGCCTCCCTGACATAAAGGGACTGAGGCAAAAATGACAGTATTCACAAACACAAGACTCGGGAGGCAGTCACGTCTCCCGTGCGATGCAGACGTTACCTCCGGGTGACACTACCACTGCACGAACACTTCCAGCTTACCTACACGTCCAGGCAACATTCATCTCAGTGTTAAGCTTTCAGCTAGTCTTATATGAGAAACTAATGCATTTTTTTTCAAACTTAGTGAAGCAAGCAGCTTTAATAAGCCTTTTTTTTCAGTGTCCAATGTCTGGTTGTTCACCTCAAAGCTTTACACAACAAGCGTTTGTTTGCCGAGTGCTTCTGTACACTAAAATCTTGCACACATCAGAGCCTGTCACTGTTCCTCTGCCGCCAGAGCAGCAGCAGCACCACCACTTCATGCACAACTTCACTTTAAGTACGCTGTCAGCGTGTGCCCGCCCAGTGCGGGGCCTGGGAGGGCGGGGCGGCGCACACAGCGGGTCACTTATCCTCAAACATTTATGAGGTGTAATTAGTGCGGCGCGTTGGGGGTTTGGGAGGAACCTCACCACAGGGTTAGGCTGGCTTGCGTGGATCGCTCTCTACGTGACCCTGCAGGCGTTATCTCAGCTTCCGCTGGGGGAGGAAGCCTCGTCACAGCTGACGCTTTGCTGGACGAGGAGGGGCGGAAAACACCAGATCCTCTTACTGGCGTTTGTGAGCTTGCCGCGTCTTGAGGACCATCTGATGGAGGGTGGCCATGGCCTCGTCCAGGCCCTCGCCCGTGACGGCGCAGGCTGGGGCCACTGCCCAGGGCTGCGAGTCAGGCAGCTCGGGCAGGCCAAGAGCCTTGGCCAGGTGCTGCGGCTCTCGCGCCCCGGGGAGGTCTTGCTTATTAGCCAGCACCAGCAGCGGGGGCCGAGGCCTGTTGAGAGCCACGCACTGCGCCGTCTGCTGCTTCGTAAGGCGCTGCAGCTCCACACGCGCCTCCTCCAGCCGCTCCTCCCCGCCGCTGGAGTCAATCACGAACACGAGAGCGTCCGTGGCACGGGTGTAGGAGCGCCACAGGGGCCGCACTCGCTCAGCCCCACCCACGTCCCACACCAGCCAGTGGCCGCCGCCCGCCCGCACCTTCTCCGTGTTGAAGCCCACGGTAGGCACGGCGTTGACGTAGTGGCCATAGCGGAGGCGGAACAGCGCCGTGGTCTTGCCCGAGGAGTCGAGGCCTACGAGCACCACGTGGGCTGGTGGCCTGACCAGCGCCGCTGCCTCCCACAGCAAGTATTGGGCCGCCCCCACCAGCCCGGCCCACAGGCAGGCACACATCCTCACGTCCTCGTGGCAGGATGCATCCTTGGTGGGGCGGAGCGTGTGACTCCCTCACTGCGCGGCGTCCTTCAGGAGGATCACGCTGACGAAGACCGACAATCGTGACTGTGGATGGGGACGAGCGTGAGGACGAGTCAGAGGACGGAGCGGGGATCACTGTTTCCCTGCTCGTCGAGGTCCCCGGCTCGCCTGGCGCCAGTCGTCACCACCGCTTTCACTACAAGGACCCGCCCGGACAGCTCATCATAGCCTGGGCTGTGACACTTCACTCTGGCCAAGGTAACGCAAGGCCCTCGCTGCAAGTCACCATTATCACGCCTCTGTGTTAGACCGAACCGCTGCTCTGAGTCTGACTTCGCGCGGCGCCCCGGTGAGGCAGTCACAGGGCGAGATGGGAGCGGCGGCAGCACACCTTCACCGTCCAGCGAGCAGAGGACGACTGAGCGCGGGGCGGCTGGCTGGCGGCCCGCCACCGGCTGCGAAGGAAAACGGAAACTCAAGCAATGCCAGACTCAGGTGTGTGTGGAATATTTGCCAATAATGTATCAGGCAATGCAAATATGGCAAACATGCAGAGCAACAGAAGTCACGCGTTTTCTGTAACGCTAATTAACAGAGGCAGGAACACACTGGCTGACGAAGCGGCGGATTCATCACTCAAAGACAGCAGGGCGATGCATTTCGCTGACCAAGCAGAATGTTGTGTTAGCAGGAAGCAAAACATATCCATTTCATCAAGAAGTGGCTGCGTAATAATTCCTGTTATGACCTCACGTGACGGGCGCGGCGCGGACCGGTGTGTGAACAAAGGAACGCGGCACAATAACGCGAACAATGGCATAAGACCCGGGGAAAAAAACCCTGTCCAGTTGTGATTGCATGGCCTGACTGAGGTGAGGTGACCCGAGCCATTCACTGCGGTGCGTCAAAGAGCAGGACGCTGACGGGCCGCCGCGCAGGTCCCGCCGCGGCCTTTGGTTCATGACGCCAGCGGCCGAGACTTGCCGCGGCTGGTTTGTTTACATCGGCTGTGTTACATGACCTTTAAGTTCTCCTCGGGATGCGCTGTGACTCACCTGCAGTGTGGGGGGGGGGGAAGGAGGAGGGAGGAGGGATCGGAAGTGGTCCATCCCCTTGCTATTTCCTCGTCCTCGTCCTCCACCTCGTCCTTGCTCCGCGCTTCTTTTTCCTCCTCCTCTTCCTCCTCTTCTTCCTTCTCCTTTTCCCTTCTTTGTCAGCGCTCCACTTAGTCTGTGCAGCTTCTTTGTTATCCTTTTCCCCTTTTCTACCTTCCTCTTCCAATTATCTCGCCTCTCATCTTCCTCTCTCTTCCCATTCCTCCTCCTTGTCCCCCTCCACCTTTCCAGCATCGATCTCTACATAACTTCAAAAGGTCCCTTCATTATCAGGGTTGGAGAGGAGACTCGCTGGGAAGCTTTGGGAGATATATAGATAACGAAGATAAGAGAGAGAGAGAGAGAGAGAGAGAGAGAGAGAGAGAGAGAGAGAGAGAGAGAGAGAGAGAGAGAGAGAGAGAGAGAGAGAGAGAGAGAGAGAGAGAGCATGAATGAACCACGTCTCAGACAAAGAAATGCCACAGAAGAGAAAGAAAAGAAAAAAGAAAAAGAAATAAGAGAAATGGAAATGAAATTGCTCCAAGAAACTCTGCTAATTTTGGAAAGCGATAAGGACGAAGAATGAAAGAAAGGGGAAGGGAAGGGGAGGGAAGGGCAGGGATGTGGGAGGAAGGGGAGGAAAAGTCTCTACTCTTCACCTTTCCCCGAACACAGAAACTTTGCCTTTTATGCTTCCAGAAATTGCTTAATATTACGAGAGAGAGAGAGAGAGAGAGAGAGAGAGAGAGAGAGAGAGAGAGAGAGAGAGAGAGAGAGAGAGAGAGAATGTAGGTGGTGAAGAACTGTATTTTGGAAGATGCATAGATAACGAAAGCCAGAGAGAGAGAGAGAGAGAGAGAGAGAGAGAGAGAGAGAGAGAGAGAGAGAGAGAGAGAGAGAGAGAGAGAGAGAGAGAGTCACCAGAGGGCAGTCCACCTGGGAACCTTTACATTGTTCGTGTTAACAAGAGGCTGCCGTTACCTGTACGCACCTGGGGGAGGGAAGGGAAGAGGAGGGGGAGGGGGAGGGAGGCAAGAAATGAGGGAGAGAAGGGAGGGAGGGAGGGAGGGAGGGATGGAAGAAGGGAAGGAAAGAAAAATATATAAGGAAGGGAAGGACTTGAGGGATAGTAGGAAGGGAAGAGTATACGTTAAAAGAGAGGAGGAAGAGGAGGATGAGGAAGAGGAGGAAGAGGAGGAGGAGGAGGAGGAGGAGGAGGAGGAGCTACAGAAACAATAAAAAAGAGGAATAAGAAAAGAAATAAAGGAGAAGAAATAGGATGAGTTCGAGGAAGAGGAGGAGGAGGAGGAGGAGTAGGAGGTGCAGAAACAATAAGAAGAGGAATAAAATAAAAATGGAAAAGAAAAGAAGAGGAGGAGGAGAAGGAGGAGGAGGAGGAGGAGGGAATAAGAAAAAGGAATAAGAAAAATGAATGGAGAAGAAGGAAGAGGAGGAGAAGAAAAAAAAGTAAATAGCGAAGCAGCTTAAGGAACAGAGAGAGAGAGAGAGAGAGAGAGAGAGAGAGAGAGAGAGAGAGAGAGAGAGAGAGAGAGAGAGAGAGAGAGAGAGAGAATGAGAGTCTACAAGAAGGCATGGAGGAGGCCAAAGGGAGGTAGGTAAGAAAGATTTATGAGTGGTGTGGTTTTGACTGAAATGGTTCGATTGATGCTCTGTCTGGTAAGCGGCGGACGAACTGTCACAACCAGCAGGGGACCGGGAGGGAACCAGAAGGGAGCCAGAAGGGAGACCGGGCCGGCGGGAACTGGGCTAAAGGAGGAGGAACTGGCTTAAGGCGAACAGAACTGCGGGAAAACCTTGCCTGGGAACATGGAGGGACAAATGAAGGGCTTTTGGCGGGTGGGCAATGAGGAGATGGGGAGGAGAGGAAGAGGGAAGGTA
>NC_087174.1:19988107-20020607 GCF_035594125.1 Scylla paramamosain | reverse complement strand
GGCTTAGACTCACCTGACTTAAGACTTACCTGGCTGGGCTTACCTGGCGCCTCGACCTCCCGGCTCCCTTAAGCTTGCGTGGGAGTGAGCCGTGTGTGTATGGGAGAGGCAGGGTGATAGATGGTTCTGTCTTGAGAATATAGGGGCGGTTCCATGCCTCTCCTCGCCTCTCCTCGCCTCTCCTCTCCTCTCTCCTGCCTCCCTTTCCCTCGCTCTCCCTAACTCACTCTCCTTCCCAAGCTCTTCTTCACGCTCAGGCTTTCCCACACCCATTCTTATGCTCCCCTCTCCCTCTCTCCCTCTCCCTTTCTCTCCCTCCTCGTTCATCGCTCCCATTCTCACACCATCTTTCATTCCCTCTTCCATCTCTATTTTTCACCATCATCTTCCTCCTCCTCCTCTTCCTTTTCCTCTTCCTCCTTCTTCTTCACTGCCTTCATCTTCCTCCATGTCTTCTTGTTCCTCCTCATCCTCTTCCTCTTTCTCATAAACTTACGCCCCACAATTCCTCGTATCATTTTTCTTTTTACGTTCCTTTTTGGTTCATTCTTCCTCTCTTGCACGTATTTCACACACACGCGACCATCTTCCTTTACTACTTTGCATTCCTCCACTCTCTCTCTCTCTCTCTCTCTCTCTCTCTCTCTCTCTCTCTCTCTCTCTCTCTCTCTCTCTCTCTCTCTCTCTCTCTCTCTCTCGTTATCTATACATCTTCCTAAAGTACATTTCTTCACCACCCACATTCTCTCTCTCTCTCTCTCTCTCTCTCTCTCTCTCTCTCTCTCTCTCTCTCTCTCTCTCTCTCTCAGCTGGCGAACTTCCTTAAGCCGTCTGAATGTTCTCTCTCTCTCTCTCTCTCTCTCTCTCTCTCTCTCTCTCTCTCTCTCTCTCTCTCTCTAGCTGGCGAACTTCCTTAAGCCGTCTGAATGCTCTCTCTCTCTCTCTCTCTCTCTCTCTCTCTCTCTCTCTCTCTCTCTCTCTCTCTCTCTCTCTCTCTCTCTCTCTCTCTCTCGCCACTTTGCACATCCATTCACTCCCACACTCCCAAACTCTCCCAGCCCAACTCACCACTTCATACATCCTCCCACGCTCACCCGCGTCAGACACCCACGTTAGTCCTTTCTATACAGACGCCTACCTGCCTCCTCCCACACACACACACATACACACACACACACATACACACACACACACACACACACACACACACACACACACACCATAAGGGATTTTCGTCACTGTCCTTATCTAAATGTAGGTGTGACCCTCCGATTGTGTCCTGGGTCATGAGAGGGAAGGAAGGAAGAACGAGAGAGAGAGAGAGAGAGAGAGAGAGAGAGAGAGAGAGAGAGAGAGAGAGAGAGAGAGAGAGAGAGAGAGAGAGAGAGAGAGAGATTCAGATTCAGATACTTTATTTCCATTGTGAACAATGCTTATTCTGTACATTCGTTATATTAACAATAATTAAAGTTTATCAAATTTAGAATTGATAATAAAACTAATAAAAATCCGTTAAAATTTAAACTATCGTAAAAAAACAGTAATATCTAAATGAGATTAAAAAAAAATCAAAATCAAAATATCTTACTCTACTATATAAATGAAACGTAAAAGCCTCAGAGAGAGAGAGAGAGAGAGAGAGAGAGAGAGAGAGAGAGAGAGAGAGAGAGAGAGAGAGAGAGAGAGAGAGAGAGAGAGGTGGGGAGAGGGGAGAAAGCAGGAAAGGAAAGAAAAGGAAGGGAAGAGGATCGGGAACAGGTTTGCATTTAAATCTGTGTAAAGCTTTCTCTCTCTCTCTCTCTCTCTCTCTCTCTCTCTCTCTCTCTCTCTCTCTCTCTCTCTCTCTCATGGTACACATCATTTCTCTGTTTCTTTCCTTTTTTCTTACTTTTCAGAGAGATAGATAGATAGGTAGGTAGGTAGGGAGAGAGAGAGAGAGAGAGAGAGAGAGAGAGAGAGAGAGAGAGAGAGAGAGAGAGAGAGAGAGAGAGAGAGAGAGAGAAGGAAAAGGGGAGGAAGAAACATTATAACCCAGCTGTTCCTCTTATAACATCCATTGTCAGAGAGAGAGAGAGAGAGAGAGAGAGAGAGAGAGAGAGAGAGAGAGAGAGAGAGAGAGAGAGAGAGAGGTAGTAGTACATATATAACCCGGGCATGAAGCAACAAGAGCACCTCGTTTACATACGGAATTAACAATCACCACGCACACAGACTCCTCCGAAAAGAGGCGCCTGACCGTGACTTCCACTGGTGCCCGCTCCTCTACACGTATTTGGGCCTCGTGCGCGGCGTGTTAGGCCTAAAAATAATTATAGTGAAAGAAGAATAGGTATAGAGGCTGCGAAGGAAGGGAGGAAGGGAAGGGGAGGGAGGGAGGGAAGGGAGGCTTACAGTGGATAAGCCTCCAACTCTCTTCCCTAACTTGGTCTCCACTTAGCTGTAGGTTATATTAAGATGTTATGGTATTAAGACTGCCTCCATTTTAGGTTAGGTTAAGTTGCTCGTGTGATTTATTTCTTTATTATTCTTTGTTGGTGTTGCTGAGTTTAGTTCTTTATTTTGCGTATTTGAGTTAAGTGAGATTAGGTTCGGAAGGTAAAGTTTGTAGTGTTAAGTTAGTTAGTTAGTTAGTGCATTTTACGTGTTTTGTTTTTCCATTATTTTGTGAGTTTATTTGTTATTTATTCCTTTATTTATTTTACGTTGGCGAGTGAGGTGAGGTTAATCAAGCTTGTTAGGGTAAGTAAGGTTAAGCTGGCACAAGCTACATGAAGTTTGTACATTAGTGTGGTATATTTTTTCATTATTCTTTGTGGGTATACTCATTATTTTCTCTTCCTTTCTTTCGTTCTCTCTTTTTCCTTTCTTTTAGTTTTCATTTATAAAAGTTAAGTTAGGCTCGTAATGCTTAACTGTGTGTGTGTGTGTGTGTGTGTGTGTGTGTGTGTGTGTGTGTGTGTGTGTGTGTGTGACGTAAATAAAAATGAAGAAAAAAGTGAGTTCCTGACACACACGTTATCTTTTCCTCGGTCTAAAGATTTTGATTACTCTTCCCTTAATGCGCAGTGGTGGTGGTGGTGGTGGTGGTGGTGGTGGTGATCTCTGTATCTGGAGACGGAATATTGGTGGTGGTTGTGATGGTAATGGCAGATATGCTAATGATGGGTAGTAATGGAAGATACCAGTCAGGGATGGGAGTTATGACTACTGGATGATGGCATGTAGTAGTAATGGGCTATAGAGAATGGGTAATGATCGCCAGTAATGGGTATAGGTACTGGTGGTGATGGGTGACGAGTGGTGATAGTGATGAAGGGGCATTTAGGTGGATAATACTTTCTAGTGATGGATATGGGAATTAAAAGTGAAAGGAGAGTGAATAGCAGTTGTGATGGAATGGGTAATGGTTGCCAGTGATGGGAATAGGAGGTGGAGGAAGAATAATGGTTGGATGATGAATAATGGATGATAATAGTGATGGGATACGTACAGTAATGAATAACACTCATAGTAATGGGTGAAGTGACTCGTTCGTGATGGGTACCAGTGATGGGGCTGCGGGAAATAGGTCACGGCAGTCAGGTTTCATGAGTTAATGACGGCAATGATGGAGTGATGGGTCCCGGGGGCAGGCTGAGGTGAGTTGAGGGTCCCATCACTCCCATCACTCGACTAATATTATCTTGAGGGGAAGGAAAATATTGTGGTAGGGGGAAATAAACAGTGGCGGGGAGGGAGCCTTTGTGACGGGCTTATGTGGGGGAAAACGGAAGGAAAAAATGAGTGGGGAAAAATACAGACTGACAGAACCAACCATGGGAGTAAAGAAAGAAAACGAGGCGGAGAGAATTGAGTCATTTGAAGGGTGTCTTGCCTATATTTATCATCTCCTTTATTTATTCATGTTCGCTTTCGAGTGCGAGAAGGACGAAGAAGAAGAAATAAATCCTTGACTGACAGAACCAACCATGGGAATCAAGAAAGAAAACGAGGCACAGAGAACGCAGCAGTGTTAAGCATGACTTGTGTATTTCTTTCAACTCCTTTATTCATTATTTTTTTTCGTTTCTCGAGTGTAAGAAGGAAAAACACTGAAAAAAAGAGATAGCCAATCCTGATAATGAGGGAATAAAAGTGAAAAACAAAACAGCAAAATGAAGGAAGACTTGCATGTATATACTAACATAATTATTTATTCCTTCTCGTTTTTTGAGTGCAGGGGAAAAAAAAAAAAACGCAAGAAGTTCACGAAAATAAATAGGTAAAATAAACATAGGTAAAATAAACAGGTAAAACAGATAGATAAATTGATACATCAAATAAAAAAAAAAAATCTAACACAAACACTATAACAATATATACCTATTATACCATTCTTTTTAATATGTGAACACGTAAATGGCACATCAAGTATCATCAACATCAACGATCAGAGCCTGTAACCTGAAACACTTCCAACTCTCAGAAGAACAATTTTCAAAGACCACAGAGATCACTAGTCACGTTCTCGTAAGTACATTTCCCCATTGACGATGCATGACCCTTGTTAAACTATCACTAAAATCACGAAAACTCACTTATAAACGTTTACAACTTCTTCTGCAGCCTGTTAGATAGTAAGTAAAGCTGCTTCTGTTCATTTGATAAGTTACGTAAAAGTTTTTTGGTCTAAGATTTGTGTGGTTTTGTGTGTTGTTCCCGTTGATGGTACTTGTCAAGCTATCCTTAGAATCATGAAAACACCTTCTAAACCGTAATAACTTCTTCTACAGCGTATCCATAAATAAGATAAGTCGCTGAAACGTTTGAAAATGCTGTTTCTGTTCATTTACTAAGCTGCGTAAAAGATTTTCGGTCTAAAAATTTATGTGTAGACAAGGGGAGGCGGACTAGGAAGTGACTGGTGTGTGTTGTGCTCTGGAAACATTACCCGGCAGCCGCTTCGTGGAAGTGAGAGGAAGTCACTCATAAATAACAGGAAAAGATACACGTCCGTCCGCATCGCTTTTATTATTTTTGTGAATGTGGGGTTTGATAGCTTTAT
The DNA here is from genome assembly GCF_035594125.1 of Scylla paramamosain. NCBI lineage: Eukaryota > Metazoa > Arthropoda > Malacostraca > Decapoda > Portunidae > Scylla > Scylla paramamosain. The sequence goes on along the minus strand of NC_087174.1, from coordinate 20,015,563 downwards.
TCAAGGAACAAAAAGCAAAAAAATCTGTACCGGAAGGGCTGAGGATGCCAATGGTAATGGATGTAAAAAAAAAAAAGTAAATAAATAAATAAATAAATAAAAAAATAAATAGATACGTATAGAAAAACTAAAGGAGAATTTTACGAATGTACCAACCAGATATGTATTCATGTAGAGAGAGAGAGAGAGAGAGAGAGAGAGAGAGAGAGAGAGAGAGAGAGAGAGAGAGAGCGCCTCCGTCATACACAGACACACCGACGCCTGAGAACCGACAGACATAACTAGGTATTCTATTTCCTCCGCGCAGTCGGGCATACTCTGCTTCCCTCCCAGCTGTCAGTCGCTGCAGGATGGGCAGGGCGGGTTGGGGGGTGGGGTGGCGCGGAGGAGCGGGGCAGGCGGACGGGGCGAAGCGAGGCGGGCAGCTGAGTGGGCGCCGCCTGGTGGGGAGGTGAATAAATAGCTTAGGTTCTTAACAGCTGGAGGTGGAGGAGGAGGAGGATGAAGAAGAGGAGGAAGAAGTGGAGGAGGAATGAGCTGAGGGACTTCCGCCTGGTTTAATGGACTAGGGATGAGGAGGAGGAGGAGGAAGAGGAGGAGGAGGAGGAAGGGCGTGGAGAGGGAAGTGGTGGTGATGTCACGGTTCGCTTGTATATGTGTGTGTGTGTGTGTGTGTGTGTGTGTGTGTGTGTGTGTGTGTGTTCCTGTCATGTCCGCGTGTTTGCTTTTCCGTTTTCCTTTAATGATTTACATGTTTGTGTTTGTGTGGTGCATTTAAAATCATCACGAGAGAGAGAGAGAGAGAGAGAGAGAGAGAGAGAGAGAGAGAGAGAGAGAGAGAGAGAGAGAGAGAGAGAGAGAGAGATACAAATGACAAACACAAGTAGGCAAACTGATACTTGAGAAGAGGAGGAAGAAAGGAAAGAAAGAGAGGAAAAAACGCGATAAAAAAGACAAGTATGAGGAAATAGTAACTGATACTTAAGAAGAGAAGAAGAAAGAGAAGGAAAGAAAGAGAGGAAGGAAAAAAGAAAAAAAAACGAGACATATGAAAAAACTGAAGGAAAATGAATAAAGGAGAGAGAGAGAGAGAATATGTAGCGGGGAGGGAGAGGAGGAAAGAGACGGCTGAGTGGCTGGATGAATGAAGAGGATGGAGGGAAAGAGGGAGAGGGAGAGGGAGGGAGGATGAATGAATGAATAAGGGTGAAGACGTGCGGAAAGAAAAGGAAAGGGGAGCACGAAGGAAGGAGATAAAGGAAAGGAAAGGAGGGAAGGGAAGGGAGAATAAACTTTAGCAGAAAGGAAAGGAGAGAAGAGAGTCTGTGTTGATTCTTGACAGCCTCTGGAAGCGATATGTTGACACAAGGAGGAGGAGGAGGAGGAGGAGGAGGAGGAGGAGGAGGAGGAGGGGGAAGGAGGAGGAGGAGGAGAACGAGGAAGGGATGATTGTAGCGATGATGGAGGAGGAAGAGGATGTCAGTAATGCGAGGGGTGGTACAAGAAGAAGAAGAAGAAGAAGAAGAAGAAGAAGAAGAAGAAGAAGAAGAAGAAGAAGAAGAAGAAGAAGAAGAAGAAGAAGAAGAAGAAGAAGAAAGAAAAGGAAAAAACCCGCTAAGATAACAATGGTAATACATACAGAAATAAATAGAAGGAAAGAAAAATATATATACAAGAAAACGTTAAAAAAAAAAAAAATAGAAAATGAAAAACGAAAATAAAAATAACAGTGAATGAAGAAAAGGAGAAAGACATTTTTCACTGTCAATTTACCTTAATTAAAATCTCTCCTTGTAATTGCTTGACTTCTATTCATATATATATATTTTTTTTATCCTCCACACTGGCCTGAGTCTTCCACCATTAAGAATTCATCCGTGAACTGCGTGCCCAGTGTCATGGCAACAGTCAATGAATGGGCGTGACGTCACAACTCAAGCACCAATGACGTGCGCAGATTAACTTGATGTATGAAGCTCAGCACCAATCAAAAGCGAGGAAAAAATGTATAACGTGATAAAGCACCAATGACGGGACATAATTAGAGTGACGTAAGAGGATGAGAACCAATGACAAGAGAGGAAATATACACACGTAATGAATACTAATGATGCGACAGAATGAGTGACGTAAGAGGAGAAGGGCCAATAGCAAAGCGAGGAAATAAATAACGTGACGAAATTAACACCAATGAAAGGGCAGAATTACAATGACGTAAGAGGATAATCACCAATGGCAACCATGGAAATTAATTACATCAGAAAATTAATATCAATCACGTGACAGGATAATTGACGTAAACAAGGGATATATTGCGTCACAAAAGTAAACACCAATGAGAGGCTAGGAAATGTGTTACGTCACAAAACACCAATGGCTGAACAGGATTTGAGTGACGTAAGAGCATAAGAACCAATAGCTTGCCAGGAAAGACGTGACGTCAGAATGAAAGCACCAATGGGGTTCCTGACAAGTTTATTTTGTACGGTAAATGTTAACAATTCTGATATACAAGATACTAAGGCCTTCGGGGGGCGCGGCTAGATAAAATTATTATTATTATTATTACCGTTATAGTATTATCAGTATTTAAATCTCGACCTTCACAAATCAGCACACGATGGAAGGAAAAGAAGAAGAGCAACAATCAAGTCGATTTTCGTGTCCAAAAAGTGGCGAACGCGTTAACATCAGATTCTCTCGTTGCTTGCGTCCAGCGTTCAGCCTTCGCGGCGGTGCACGCTCACAGAAAACAGTGCACACGCAGGGAAACGAAAAATATGAATAAAAAACACGGTGCACGCGGGCAACAAGAACGGTGCACGTGGCAATACATACACACACACACACACACACACACACACACACACACACACACATACGTGCACACAAGCACTCACACACGCTTGATTTCTAAAAAGTTGTATTATACATAAGTTTTATTTTCTTCTTCTTCTTCTTCTTCTTCTTCTTCTTCTTCTTCTTCTTCTTCTTCTTCTTCTGGACAGCCTTACGAAATAAAACAGTTGCAGTACATGAGATGCGTAAACAAAATGCATCATCATCATCATCATCATCATCATAATCATCTTCTTCTTCTTCTTCTTCTTCTTCTTCTTCTTCTTCTTCTTCTTCTTCTTCTTCTTCTTCTTTTTCCTTTTTTCTTTCTTTCTTTCTTTCTTTCTTTCTTTCCTTTCTTTTCCTCTTGGCCATCACAAATCCTCATTCATCTCCTTTTCAATACATAACCTTAAAAAAAAAAAGTAAAAAAAAAACACTCTTCTTCACCTTCCTCTCTTACAAGCAACCCAAAACTCGTACATATCACCAAAGTAAACCTCAAAACCAGCGCAACCCAAATTATTACAAAGGGAAGTCTGTCTGTGCGTCTTTCCCGTTACATATCAATACCTCAAACTGCGTGACTGGCCAGAAATGCATACAAGTTTTCCTGGAATGAGGCAACTTTCAACCTTGCGGCGAAGGAATGGGCGGGGGAGGCTGAGGACTGACTGGCTGACTGATTGATCGATCGGTATTTTGGTGCAGTAGCAAGGTCGTGTAGCGCTGGCAGGGTGGAGGAGGAAATGAGACTCGCTATATCAGGGTCGTGTTGTGGGTTTGTACGTGTCGCCTTGCGGTGGATGGTAAACTGTATTTTGTATCGTGTGTGTGTGTGTGTGTGTGTGTGTGTGTGTGTGTGTGTGTGTGTGTGTGTGTGTGTTTACTGTTTGTATTTTTTTCAAATGCGAGACAAGTTCATAATGTTTCGTCTTTTCATATGAGGTGCTTATATTTCACACACACACACACACACACACACACACACACACACACACACACACACACACACACACACACACACACACACACAAACACACACCACTTCCCTTGGCAATGCATTCCACAAATCTAAAGCTCTATTTGGAAAACTGTATTTCTGCACATCCTTATCTCTTCCTCTCTTGAAAAGTTTCTTACTGTGTTGTGTAAAGTTGGGCTTTCTTGCTGATAAAGTCTTGTACGTATGCGTAATGTGTGTGTGTGTGTGTGTGTGTGTGTGTGTGTGTGTGTGTGTGTGTGTGTGTGTGTGTGTGTGTGTGTGTGGCGTGAGCGCATTCCGTCCTCCGCTCCTGATTAGCTCTCCCACTTCCGCTGCTCACTGATTAACTTCTGAGTCCCGGATATTGTTTTGCCTTATTAAGGGGACAACATTCAGGCCGCGGCGACTGGGACGTGACGCGGGTACTGAAGGATCAACGCCCTTACAAACATCCGGTGAGTTGTAGAAAGAGAGAGAGAAGCCTTACGTGTGAACAGTGGTAGAAGGAGAGTGTGAACAGTTGCAGAAGATAATTATACTTAAAAGCAGTTGTAGAAAGGGAGAGGTATATGTGTGAACAGTTGTTGGAAAGAATTATACGTATGAAAGGTTATAGAAAATGAGAACTATACGTGTGAACAGTTGTAAAAGTAGATAATTAGACGTATGGGGAGTTGTAGAAAGAGATAACTAAACACAAACCTTTGAATGGAATATATAAAAGTAATCGACCGTTAATTTGTCGTATAACTTGAATAACTACAGTGTATTAGCCAATCAGCTCTCAGTTACTTCACCTACCCAGTCATTCATGTATCAACTGTTAAAAAAAAAATAAGATTTTCCTCTTTTTATATATTTTCTTTATGTATTCTTCTATTTTTCTGTTTTCTTCTTTTTCTGGTACATGGAAAAATTTTGTCTTCCATAAGTACATTTAGAAAAACTGTTTCATGTATTTTTTCTGCAATATTGTAACTTACTCTCTATTTTGTGCATTTTCTTGTCTTTTAATTCCTTTTTCCTTGCATTGTTTTTCTCTTCTTCCTTTTCTTCCACTGTTTCATCTTTAATTAACTACCTATCTATATTTACACGCGTTAGGCTGAGGCGCAAAAAAACACCACACACACACACACACACACACACACACACACACACACACACACACACACACACACACAAACACACACCTGCCTTAACACCTATCACCCAGGCAACACCTATGTAACATATCACAGAGAGAAACACGTGAAAATAGTTCTTCCTGTCACTCGGGAGACGACGATGCCACGAGTGTGTTGTTCTTATTGTAACACGCGGCCAGTCACAACTCCTGACTTGGCTGCGAAAGAAAACGGATGCAGGACATAAGCTGCGAAAAACAAACCACATCATTGGCCATTCCACCGACCAATGGTATCAAAGTCCTGGTAGCTACGAGGGAAGGATACACACCACCCTGTCTGTAGCGTCCTTGTCCTTGTTTTACAACGTACGGTGCGCTTCAAACAAGTTCAAAGTGTAGTACAAATAGTATTATCATCTCCTGGACCGAAAAATAGTATGCAATAAAGGGAGTTATCACCATAGAGAATCACAATATATCCAAATACAGTGCACCATTTAGTACTGTTATTTTTTTTTTCACTCACAAGGAAAGGGAAATTTGAAAAAAAATGCAAAAATTGGTAGCAGCGGAAAAATAAAATTGGGAAAACTGTTGCTAAAATGTTTTCCGTGTGGTTTTTTCCGCTGCTTTCCTTTCTTGTGTTACAAAAAATGTCATGTAAGTTATTGTTTATTTTTATCATTACTTTTACCGGTATGAAAGATTATGCATCGTTATGTACAAAGGCCTCACCACGGGGACTGACTGGCTGACTGGTTGACTGACTGACTGACTGACAGACTGACTGACCAAGGGTAAGACTAGATTAAACTAGGAATGACAAACAGAGGTTTTCAAAATAGTTATCTGAGTTGGGTGTCCAGTAGTGACTGACTGATTGACTGACTGACTGACTGACTGACTGGCTGACTGACCGATTGACTGACTGACTGAATTAGGGCGAAATTGGATTAAATTAGGATTGACGAACGGGTATTTTCAAAAGGGCTATCTGACGGTTTGATATGACATATGGTAATGACTGAATGACTGACTGACTGATTGAATTATATTAAGGACTCACAAACGGGGATTTTGAAAAGGCCTAGCTAATGGTTTGGTTGGGTGTGACTTAGGTAATGTCTAACCGACTGACTGAGTAAATGACTGACTGAATTAAATGAATAAAGAAAATCGCAGCACCCACTTATCACATCCTAAAATAAACAAATAATTCAATAAGAAAAAAGAAAAAAAAACGAAAACACGGATAAAAAATCTCATCTTTCCTTCACTTTGCAGTCAGCGGCGAGGAAAATTGTCGTGAAAGACTAGATGACTGACTGACTGATTGCCTTATCGATTACCTAATTATATGATTTTCCAGATGATCGAACAACTGGCTCACTATTGACTAACTTTCAGCTCGACTACCTTATCTTAGGACCTACGTTACAAACTGAGACTCACTACATGTCTGGCTCTAGCTCCGGTGACTAGCTGGCTGACCTACGCCGTCTGGAAGCTGCCTTAGTGACTCCTCCCAGGAACGTACGTGCTGTGAGGAGGCGTGTGGCACAGTGATCAAGCGCTGGCCTCAGGTGCGGGCGTTACCTGATGATTTGAGTCCAGTGCGTTCACTCGACACGTCCGTAAACACGTAAATTTGGGCTGTTATGTTATGTTATGTTATGTAGGGTTATGTTGGGTTGGTGTGACTGTCGCGCGGCAGCTTGGTCTGGAACATAAAGGCGTGTCGGGTTTGGTTTTGAAATGATGAGTGAAGTGAAGGTTGTTACCGTGAACATCGCGGCTTGACAACTCAGAAGGTAATGGTGAGACAAATGAATAAGAGCCACTCACTTGCAAAAAACATTGGTGGAAAAATTAAATGAGATATTGTTTAGTGGACATAGAAAACATCTGACGCCATAAAAGTTATCTTGAGGGGTAAATGTATAGATCACATCACAGATATATGGACAATCAATATTCCTGCAGCTTGCAACACATCTAGGAATCAGTCCTAAAAACTGTCTATCCCAAAAGTTCGCTTACAATTATATTTGTGTCTCAAAACAGCTGAAGCGCCCCAGGCAGGGGCAGCGCGGCCCCTGTGTCGCGTGGGACCTTCGCTCCGCCTGGCTTCAGTCGGGAGCATTTTTCTTCTCCTTCACTTGGAGCCAAATTCCATCTTGGATTGCCCCAGCACTGGCGTGGCCCGGAGCAGGCCAGGCCAGGCAGGCCATGGGGGCGGAAGGCATATTAACTCTCCCGGCCCTTGCTGTGCTCGGGACTGCGGCTCCGAACTACAGAAGCACAAGAAAAACTGCTTCACTGTATGCAAAAAAACGGCACAATGGAGGGCTGTCCCAGGGAGAGAAAGACTTAATTCATCCTCCTGAGGACTTCATCCACCTTCCTTCAGCTTGTGCCATCGGGAAGCCATCCAGGGCACGCCACATGCGGCGCCACATCTCCCAGGAGGCAGCAACACTCCAGGAGCAGACACTCGATTGGCGCTGAGTTGCATCACGTCTCTCTTTGACCCTTTGACCCGGCGGCGCCACAGCCATCGTGCGCAGCTCAGGAGGCGCCGTAGTGATCCTCGCTTCTTGAAGCCTCGTCACAGATGTCCTCGTACTCTTCAGGCGTCACCGCAGCCGCCTCAGCACCTTCCAGGGGGGGCGGCGGCTGCTCCTGTTCCTCGGTGCCCCAACAAACGCTTAGTGAAGTCCGACAGCCGGCGGGGGCAGCCAACTAGTCGGAGGTGGAGGATCATCTGGGTCTCTTCTTGTTGGTCTTGGCGAGGCGGCGCTGCTTGTGGATCATGTCGTACAGGTGCTCCAGGGCGTCGTCCAGCCCCTCCCCTGTGATGGCGCACGCCGGCTGGGGGACAGAGACACAGGTAGTACTCAAAGCTCTCTCTCTCTCTCTCTCTCTCTCTCTATCTCTCTCTCTCTCTCTCTCTCTCTCTCTCTCTCTCTCTCTCTCTCTCTCCTTTAACACAACAAGATTTCTGTCGTGGGAGCAGCAAGGGAGAGCGTGTGTGAAGGGTGGGAAATGGGAAGGTGCAGGGAGTGTGCTAGGAGTCGGAAGGGTGTGCGTGAGAGAGAGAGAGAGAGAGAGAGAGAGAGAGAGAGAGAGAGAGAGAGAGAGAGAGAGAGAGAGAGAGAGAGACGAGAGGAGAGAAAGAAAAGCTGGGAGTGGGAGCTGAGAATATTAGAGTGTGTGAAGAGTGGCTTAAATTAAGTTAGTTCAATACAGGTGGAGGGATGATCTATACTTCTGTCTGTCTGTCTGTCTGTCTGTATGTATGTATGTATGTAATGTCTGTCTGTCTGTCTGTATGTATGTAATGTCTGTCTGTCTGTCTCGTTTCTGTATCTCGCTATTCTGTCACTTCGTCTAATAATTATGTCTCTCTCTCTCTCTCTCTCTCTCTCTCTCTCTCTCCTCTCTCTCTCTCTCTCTCTCTCTCTCTCTCTCTCTCTCTCTCTCTCTCCCTCTCTCTCTCTGTTGGGCTTGTCTCACTTGTTTTTGTTAATTATTACAATATTCCTATTTGTTCTCACTTCCTTTCTCCCCCTTTTTCCCCTCCCCTCTCTCTCTCTCTCTCTCTCTCTCTCTCTCTCTCTCTCTTTGACGCTTCCACCTCGTCTCCATGACAACCCACGCACGTAAGTCCCGCCTTGTTAAAGACATCTCGCCTCAACCACACAGACGCGACCCTGGTGTGTTCCCGTTTCATGTTGCGGGTCCCGGGAGTGAGGGAATGCGTGAGTGGCTGAGTGACTGAAGTGGCGGAGGTGTGTGTGTGTGTGTGTGTGTGTGTGTGTGTGTGTGTGTGTGTGTGTGTGCCTGCCTGGAGTGTGAAGGAAAGGAAGGAAGGGGATGTGGGTGTGTCTGAAGAGCTAAGGAAGGAAGGAAAGAAGGAAGGAAAGGAAGTGTTGATAGGTTAGGTGTGTTTGTGGAGATGAGAGGATGGTGTGTGTTGGTGTGGGAGGAGGAGGGCAGATTGGAGTGTGTTGGTGTGGGAAGAGGGGGGAGATTGGTGTGTGTGTGTGCGTTGGGGGCGGAGCAGGAATGGTGTGGTGTGAGTGTGTGTTTGTTGGCAAGGGGTGTGTTGGGGATGGAGGGGTGTGTGTGTGTGTGTGTGTGTGTGCGCGCGCGCTTATGAATGCAAGTGTGTGTGTGTATGTGTGCGAGCGTTACGGGATAAAAGAGGAACGAGGGAGTGTATGTCAATGGCTGAAAGAGAGAGAGAGAGAGAGAGAGAGAGAGAGAGAGAGAGAGAGAGAGAGAGAGAGAGAGAGAGACTCCATAGCAATATTTGGAAGATGGGTGAAAGGGAAGGTGGAGGCTTGTTTGGGTTGAGTTATGAGGCGTGTGAGTAGATCAGGATGGAGGGGGTGGTGAGAGAGGCTGGGGGGAGACTGGGAGAGGCGATGGAGGGAGAGAATTGGGACCGGGAGACGTGTAATGGAGGTGAGGACACGTCTGGAGAGGATGTATGGGGTCATGGAGGCAAACTAAGGAAGGACGGAGGGAGGATGGTGTGTGTGTGTGTGTGTGTGTGTGTGTGTGACTGTAGCTGGCTGAGGAAGGAAATGAAGGAATAGAAGATGTTACGTAAGGAAGAAGAAAGGTACTGGAGAAATGGAGTTTGTCTAAGGAAGGAGGGGATAGGATGGCGGATGTTTGGTGAGGAAGGGGAAGGAAGACACTGGAGTAATGGAATCTGAGATAATTGAAGAGGAGGGAATGAATAGGGAGGTTAGGCAAGGCAGTAAGGAAGAAGAGGGAAGATACAGAGGAAATGAAATCTAACTAAGAAAGAGCTATTTGAGGGTGACAGAGGCAGGTTAAGGTGGGGGAAGAAGGGGAGGTGGGAAGATAGAGACTTACTAAAGGGGAGAAGGAGAGGTGGACGGGGTGAAGGTTAGGTAAGGGAGAGGAAGTAGCGAGGTTGAGGGGGAGCGTGATATTGTAAGGTTATCTTTCATGTTAAAGGAGAACGGGAGAATATATTGTAATTGTGAGCGTGGGCGGGGAGACGGCTGAGGGAGAGAGAGGTGGAGGGGAATCTGGTGGGAGAGAGGGTTAGTTTCTCCCTATTTTCCTCCTCCACCCTAGAGAAATCTTCGTTCGTTATCTAAATGTAATCTTTTTTTCCTGCGTCTTTCACTTCTCTCTCTCTCTCTCTCTCTCTCTCTCTCTCTCTCTCTCTCTCTCTCTCTCTCTCTCTCTCGTCACCTTGGCTCCCGCGCGACTTAATGATTTAAGGATTCCAAAAATACCTGACGTTGTTTTGCGCACTCATCCCTCTTCCCTTCTCGTAATAATTGCATTTGGACTTTTCAGCGACTGTTTTTGCACCTGCCCAGTCTTTTCTATATCCTATCCTCACATAGTTTAAATTCTTCTGCTTCTCTAATCGGGTTTGAAGTTTCCTCGTTCAAAGCGCTCTGTATTCTAACAACCCCTTGCCTTTCTGCTCACCGCTCGTTACCCTATCCAGTCCCCTTGTTTTCATGTCCCGTGCTGTATGTTTGTCCCCAGTGCCTCGTCCTCTGCTGTGTTATTAATCACCTGTTTCTCTCTTCCACTCCCTGTTTATATATTCTCTGTGACTCCTGCCGTCGTTCTGTCCTTATATTCCGTGTTCTGTGCCTCCCTGCCATCGTTTATATATATCCCCTGCTTTTTTCCTCGTTACCTGCTTTCCTAATCACCATGTTTCTCTCTTTCACTCTGTTATGTTTGCTCTCTGACCCCCTACCACCCTCCTGTCTTTATATTCTATGAGATAGACTTCCCTGGTATCGTCTATATATTCCCTGCTTTTCCTCGTCCCCTGCTTTCCTTTTCACCACTTGTTTCTCTCTTTCATTCTCTGATATATCTTCCCTCTGACGCCCTGTCATTCTTATGTCTTTATATTCTGCCTGCCATCGTTTACATATTCCCTGCTTTCCTGCTCATCATCTGTTTCTCTCTTCCACTCTTTGCTATATCTTCTTTCTGACTCCCCTGTCATCCTTCTGTCTTTATATTCCGTGCTCTGAGTCACCCTGTCATAATCTACGTATCCACTGCTTTCCCTGCCATCGCTTGTGCTTCCCTCACCTGTATGTGCCAGAGGTGGGTGTTGCCCAGCTCTGCGATGCCCAGCAACCTCTCTATCTCCAGCGGGTCCTTGGCGCCGGGCAGGTCTTGCTTGTTGGCCAGCACCAAGATAGGCACCTGCGGGGAGGCATGAAGTGAGCCAGTGACAGCAGATAGTTGGGAGGTGAGCCAGTGGTAGGAGGTGGTGGGGGTTAGTCATAGGGAGAAATATTATGCATAGAAGTTCCCCATTCCTACAACTATTATTTTTCAGTTACTTGTACATAATATTATAATACATTACTGCCATATTTACCAGTATCTGTCTTGTTCCAAAAGGAAATTATATAAGGAAATGATAAGTTGAAATGTTATTCGTGTTAAATTTGTAGCTAACGTTAAAAGAATTACAAAGACAACAACTTTTGTAGTAATTAAATACAAAAGTTACTAGAAAAAAAATAGTTATTTTTGTCTCTTCAGGCAAAATGAGACAAGTGCCATTAACCCTTTGACAGCCACTTGGTACACTTTTCCCTAATTACCAATCACTCTGAGACATCTTTACTTGTTCTACAGCCACATCTAATCTTTGAACTGGGAAGAAATTTCAAAATGTATTTTTTTTCTTCATCACTTTCTTGTAAATGCTTAAAAAGACTCCACACATTGCTTCTGGTGCTGTTAATAGTCTGGTGTCGCAGTGAAGGAAAATAGTAAGGGTGAAAGGAATGTCCTCTGTCGGTAGCAGGGAGAGGAAGTTACATGTGCATACAGAGAAACGAGCAGTGGAGTGTTTGGAGTGTTATAAATCCGAGTGAAATGCGGCGTCGTGCTTTGATGCGGTGATTTATCTCCGTCGGGATGTTTATTGTGAGGTGATGAGTGGTGTGTGTTTTGTGATGTGTTATTTCACTGTATAGTTTAGTATGGCGGAGTATATTTTGTTAAGGTAGGTTAGGTTGCGTTACGTCAGGTTTGATGTGGTGGTTTATCTCTGTCATTGTGTTTATTGTTAGGTGATGAGCTGCCTGTATTCTATGTTATGTTATGTTATGGTATGGTATGGTATGGTATGACACGGTAGGGCATTTTCTGTTACATTATATTACAGTAGGTTATCTTGCGTTTGATGTGTTTTATCTCTGTCATTGTGTTTATTGTTAGGTGATGAGCTGCCTGTATTCTGTGGGATGGTATGGTATGGTATGACAAGGTGGGGCATCTTCTGTTACATTAAATTACAGTAGGTTATCTAACGTTTGATGTGGTGTTTTATCTCTGTCATTGTGCTTATTGTTAGGTGATAAGCGGCGTGTATATTGAATTACGTTACTTTATTTTGCTTCGTCAGGTTAAATTAGGGGTAATGCAGTGATTTGTCCCTCAATTGACCATATTTTGAACCACGTCTGCACCGCACCTCCACTATATTTAAAAGGTTCTAGTTGAAGTCACACGGTTTTTAGGTTTGTTTTTATGGTTCTAGTGACACATTAACAAGATTTCTACATTATTAAGACGAGAAACACTTTTGAGAACTAGGCTAATCAACTCGGTGGCCTTTGAAAATAGTCGTGGTGCGAGAGCAAAGCGTTTCTAAGTACGGGTGTAAGTGTGCATCATTACGTGGTGAGCGGGAATGTGTGTGTCTGTGTGGTGCGGGGCGGTGACTGGCGAGGGGGCGATGGAAGGGTTCACAGGCCAGCCGCAGGTTAACTCCCCTTGATTAATGTACGAGGCCGATCTTTATTGCGCCGTATTTATCATCGTCATTGTGTCAGGGAGAGTAAGCGGCGCTAGTCCAGTATAAACATCACATCAGCGCGCGCCATTACTCCACAGCGGCGCCACAATCACGGCACGGACAGCTCGACATTACAGGAAATGAAACCCGTTTGTGCGCTTGGAAAAAAAAAAAATAAATAAAAAATAAATAAATAAAATAAATAAATAAATAAAAATGTAAATGATAAATCACCGAAGCTTCCTTTTTTGAAATTGTTTGCGCCCAAGTTTGATATTTCTTCGCCACTTTTGCACTTATATAATAAAACTTGTGGAATATCTTTGCATTAATATCGGACTCAAACTTTTGCACTTGCTGAAGAAACAGAGGCGCCTTGGGGAGTTTTGTACAGGGGCGGCACTGAGGGCGAGAGTGTGGCTTGGGGTGGCGGTTCGGACGACGCTTGCTAATTGAATATTGACCCTGTGATTGTTAATTACACCGACCATTGATAGTTAGAGTAACCATAGGTACTTTTATACAGGGGCGGCAATGAGGGCGAGGGTGTGGCCTGGAGTGGCGGTTTTGATGCCTCTTATTGAGTGAAAGATTGACCCTCTGACTCTTAAATACACTGCCCATCGATACTTTACTACTTATTTACTTACTTACGTACCTAAAGGTTTGAACCACCCAATCATTTTTTTGTGTCGGTGTCCTTGAAAATTCTACTGTAAAGTCTAAACTTCTGCACTTATAACAGAGGTATTTGATAGTTCATAAGAGCATCCCTAGGCAACTTTGCTCAGCCTGAATATAACTACGCGCACTTAAGAATTTGAACCACTCGACCAGAAGACTGTCAGTACCTTTATCTGTATTTCTGCTTAGTCAGTTTATCTAGAGTCACTCATATGATGTAACAAGTGTTATACCGCCATTAGCAATCACAGTTACAAAAGCGAAGAGATTAAATGGTTGCCTTCAGAAAGAGAGGTAGCGAATTTAAGAGCTCTCAGTACCTTATGTTTCTGCTAAGTGAGATCATCGCAATTCAAATGACGGGACAAGTACCATACCGCCATTAGCAATCACAGAATTGTAGTTACAGACGCGCAGAGGTAAAGTTTTCGCCTCAAACTCTGTGGAACTTTGGCTCGAATTAAGGTGAACTGTTCGAGTCATCAAAGGGCTTCCATTACCGTAGCTTCTTTTGTGGCTTCAAGTTAAGAAGTCAGTGGTCGGCCAGGGCTTCTTAAGAGGACACAATACTGCATGACCCTGGCAACAGCAACCAAGCGTGACACGAAGGGTACGTGACTTGGAAAGGTGAAGCAGAAAAAAAGAAAGAGAAATAGAAGAAAAGAATACTAACGAGAAAAAAAAAAAAAAAAAACGTGAGAAAAATTAAAATGAACCAAGTACAAGCGAAAAAGACTAAATTTGAGGAGAAAGAAAAATCACAATGAGGATTAAAAAGGCTGATAAAAAACGAGTAGAAATGAGAAAAAAAGAAAGAGGAAAGATTACGCTGAGAGTAAAATGAGAGAGAGATAGAAAAGGAAAGGATGTTCAAATACACAAATGAATAAAAGAACAGAAAAAAAATATCCAGCGGACGAAAAAAAAGCGAGAGAGATAAACAAAGACGGGAAAAATAGGAAATACTTGGAGGGGAAAAGGCAAAAGAAAGAAGGAAAAACACACTGAGGAATAAAAAAAACAAAGCAACAGAAAAAAAACACAACGTGGAATAAAAAGCGCAATAGGTAAATAAAAAAGAAAGATTCGGAGGAGAAAAAAATAGGAAAAAAGCTGAAAAATATGAACACAGAGGAAGACACGGAAAAAGCGGGGAAAAAAAAAAAAAATCAGACAAACCACTCAGCACAGAAAGAAAGAATGACCGAAAATTTTGCCGCCACTGAGACAAGATTAATAATGACGTGGGGCGGTTTACCCATTAATGCATTGGCGCACTCAGGATTCAAGCACAACACAGCAGTGCCGAGGGACGCGATTACCAAAGCAAACAACAATAAATGACGCTATTACGAACACAAACAATAAGTGACGCTATTACAAATACAAACAAACAGTAAGTGACGCTATTACGAACACAAACAAACAATATATTACGCTATTACGAACGCAAACAAAATATGATGTTATTGCGCAAACAAACAAATCAACAAAATTTATGACGCTATTAAGGAAAAATACAGATAAACAAAATATATAACGCAATAACGAACGAAAACAAACAAACAAACAAACAAACAATATATAACAGTATTATGAACGCAAACAAACACACGCAAACAAACAAATAAACATATATTAATTAAACGAATAACCAAAGACATAACAATAATAGATTCGTAATAAAAATCTACGTTATATATGCACAGTACTTCCAACACAATTTTATCCACGAGAAACAAATTGGAAGGTTGGTAAGAAATTGTTATCTCTCCATTTCTTTATGATATTTCTTTCCTTCCGTTATCGCAAGTTTGTTTAGGTCAAGGTTCAGGTCAAGAGAGAGAGAAAAGAAAGAGAGAGAAAAAAAAACACTGACGAGTAAGAAAAAAAAAGTGAGAAAAAATAAAAGAACCAAGTACAAGCGGGAAAGTCTAAAGTTGAAAAGAAAGAAATTCGTTGATGAAGAGATATGTCATAATTTTACTCCCCAACATCAAAATTTTACCTCAGAATGTAGGAGAGTTAGAGGAGTGCGTGAGTGTGTGTGCATTTTCTAATTTAAGATTGCTTCATTCTGACGTTGTTTGTTCAGGTCAGCGTGACAGAAAGTGACATTCGTTAATGGAAAGACGTGTCATGATTTCACTCCCGAGCGGTGGGATAGGTTGGTGAATGAATGTTTTACCTCTTTAAAGAATTGTTTCTCTATTCCAGTGTTTAGTTAAGCTTGATAGAAAACTGTAGGTTGGGATGTAGTCCGCGTCACCGTAAAGGGCTTGAAGTAAAGTCCAGGAGACAGACATACACTATAATGTTCTTATGCCAGCTACAAGGGACACGGTAATTCTAGCTCTCTGTAGCGTGTGTCCTGTTGTGTTGTGTTAGGTGTTGTCTGTGTCTGTCCTACCTAAATAAATGATGTTCATACAAAAACTGCATTCGTTAGTAGAGATGTGCCGTGATTTTACCTCCAACATCAAGATTTTAGCCCCCCAAAAAGTAAGATGATTTGGTGAGTGAGTGTGTTTTGACTTGAAGAATCGTTTCGTGCTGTCACTGTTTGTCAAGATCAACGTGGTGGAAAGAAAGTTTAACGAAGAAATTTGTTATGATTTTATTTCCTACTTTAAAATATTATCCCCGAAAAGTAGAACAATATGGTGACTGAGTGTCGTTCCCTTTTGGAAGACTGCCTTATTCTGTGCCTTGAAATTTGCTGAGGTTAGTGTCACAGGAATTGAAAGTTGATATCACGATTCTCTCTCCAGCATCGTGATTTAAACCCGAAATTTGGGACAATACATGAATGAGTATCTTTCCTTTTGGAGGACTGCCTTGTTCTGTGCCTTGAAATTTGCTGAGGTTAGTGTCACAGGAATTGAAAGTTGGTATTGAAGAGGTATATCATGATTGTCTCTCCAGCATCGTGATTCAAACCCGAAATGTGGGGCAATATATGACTGAGTATCTTTCCTTTTGGAGGGAAGCCTTGTTCTGTCCCTCTGAATTTGCTGAGGTTAGCATCACAAGAAGTGCAATTCGGTGATGAAGAGATATCTCATGAGTTAACCTCCAGCATCTTAATTTAAAACCGAAAGATGGGAGAATTTACTGAGGAAACGTCTTTTCTCTAAGATTTACCTTGTTCTGGACTTTTAAATTTGTTGGAATAAGTGTGATAGCGTGAAATTCAGTAATGAAATACCTCATAATTGTATCACCGGCCTCGTCATTTACGCCAGAAATGTAGGGCAGCTTAAGAGTAAGTATGCTTTCCTTTCATTCCTGTGTCCCGCCGCTGTACGTATATTCAGGTGAACGTGATTAAAAGTGAGATTTGCCAGCGAGGACAGACGACATGCTCCCAATATCAATGTTTCAGCCCTCCAAAAATAGAACAGTGTGGTCGAGTTTCCATTTCTCTCCCTCACTCCACTGTTCCATCGCTGTTTTGTGACATAAACGTGATGGACAGTGAAATTCGTTAATGAAGAGATCAAATCGTAAATGAAAAGATATCATGATCGTTTGGGGGAAATGATTTAACTTCCACAGAAACTTGACGGACTGACGAGTGAGCAGCCATTCATCTCCTGCATTCCCTTGATCCGTCACACCAGGTTTACTCAGATCAGCGTGGCAGGAAGCGGGATTCGTTAATGAAAACAAACGTCATGTTCCAGCAGCATAATTTCATCCTCCCTGAAATACGAGTAGAATAATTTGATGAGTAAGTATCCATACATTTCCTTAATAACCTTCTTCTGTCACTATAAATTTACCGAGATGAATGTAGTAGAAAATGAGATTCCAGCATCATAATTTTACCCATAGAAAAAGGGGCAATTCTGACTGATAAGCATTCATTTATTCTTCGTTCTTTCACTAGGAACAATTCTGAATAACAATCCTTTTATTCTCCTGTGCAGAAATGGCTCGTTTTTTTTTTTTCACTAAGGACTGACTGCTTAAACATTGCCGCGTCCTATCTCCACTACGTTCATCATGATGCGATGGATGTTGTTACGGTTTCCAAATGTTTTCATGAGTGTAGTAACAGCTTAGCAATAATTCAACATCATCCATAATAAAAAAATAAAAAAACCCACGAAAACCTGATTTATCACCTCTGTGGCTTTTAAAAACAGTCATGGGAGAGCAAAGTATTTCAGAAAACTAGTATAGATTTACTCAGTTCGTGTCAGAAAACCTCCACGTTCTGTCGCGTCCTTGCATCCACGAGAACCTGACTAATCATTTGCGTGGCCTTTGAAAACAGTCCTGATGGGAGAGCAAAGCATTCCAGGACACGAACATAAATTTATTCAGATCAACAGCGTAAGTCTAATCAGATCAACGTGACAAAAAAGTACCATGTCGTGTCACGTCCTTGCATTGAGTCACCGCCACTCAACACTCCCCACTGACCCCCAGACACGTGCCTTGGCTGTGTGAACGAGGGCAGCGGGAGGGAGGACAGGGAGAGGAGACACACTGATCTATTATGTATTATGGAATCGTGTACTGGACGTTGAAAGGAGGGAGGGAGGGAGAGAGGCAGCAGAGAAGGGCAGGAGTGAATCTGTAAAGGCTACTGTAAATGTTTGCATTGCTTTTCCCTGACACGTGGAGGAAGTCTGACACGTCCGGAGGGGAGCGCAAAGGAACGCAAAGGAAAACAGTAACAGGAGGAGAAAGCAGTAGCAGAATTATTTTGTGTTCATGTTAAGCTACACGAAATAAGCACAAAGAAACACAAAGGAAAATGAAGGAACAGGAAGATTAAACAGACCTATCTTGTGACCTTGAAGAGGCTTATATTCGTGATAAGGTACAGTAATTCATCTAAAAGCAAGGAACGTGAGGAACTATAGACGAATGCTCCAACACGCCCATTTCTCTGTATATAAAGAAATGGACTAAGAGAAGAGAAAGAAGACAGAGGAAATATTAATCAAAGGAAAGGAAGGAAGTTTATTTCTTGTATGCGTATAAAATGGAGCTGCACTTGAATAAATTAAAGCGATTCCATGAGCTGAAAAGAAAAAATAATGGAGGTGGAATCAGAGGTAAGAGAAACAGAAAATGAACAGAAAATAAATAAAGAGTAAAAAATAGAAAAAAATCACGTGCGAGTAAATATATTTTATGCCAGTAGAAAAATGTAGAAAAATATGAGGAAGATGGGAGAAGGGAAATAAACACACACACACACACACACACACACACACACACACACACACGCACACACACACACATTCAGAGAGAGAGAGAGAGAGAGAGAGAGAGAGAGTAAACATGAAAAAAAAAACATGAACGTGAATAGACCTATGACTTTTTTTCTGTCCATGCAAAAATAAAAAAAAAAACAAGAAAAATAAAGCAGAGGAGAAATAGAATAAAGAAAAGAAAGAGAAGTTAAAGAGAGAAAGAAGCACACATACATAGTCAGGTCACCTCGGTATTCGAATATAAAACATGGACGCAAATTGAAGCGTATACATTTTTCTGTATTTTATTTATGTATTTCGTAATTTATTTCTTTATTTTCCCCATCCTTACGCTGCGAGGTGAAGGGATGCTCGGCGTGAAGGGAAGAGAAGTGACCCGAAGGAAGGAGATTCACGGGGCGTCGAACAAAAACACAAACACAAACACACACAGAAACACACCAACTTTCCAACCACACAACGCTCACAGAATTACGTCCGTGCCAGTAAATCTTGACCACTTGACCCGTGTGACTCGTGACGGCTGACGGCTGGCGGGTGGCGGGTGACGGGGCGCGCTCTGCCACACGTAAGACCCTTCTTCTAACACATACACACACACACACACACACACACACACACGGGGCCATATGTAGCGATGAGCCGTGTCCTGTATACATAAGCACAACCCGCTCCCCAGCTCTGACTGTCTGTCTGTCTGTTTCAGTTTCTCTCTCTCTCTCTCTCTCTCTCTCTCTCTCTCTCTCTCTCTCTCTCTCTCTCTCTCTCTCTCTCTCTGCGTGTGTCAGTCCCCTCCCTCTGTAAATTTTCAGTGCTTGTTCTGTTTTTATTTATCATTAAAAATTTTTGTTTCTACTACTACTACTACTACTACTACTACTACTACTATTATTATTATTATTATTATTATTATTATTATTATTATTATTATTACTGCCACCACTATTATTATAGCGAACATACATACACGCACGCGCACACGCACACGCGCAGCCCACTCATAACAAACTTCATAAAGTTACCAGTGTACTTAACTGACGACAGATGCATGAACTGACATTACTTACACTGGAGTAACGTTAAATAATTAGACAAAACCCTTAGAAATTATAGAGGCAAAGTACAGTCCACATTAATGAACTACAAGGGAAGCTGCAGTGAGCCGCCAAGCCTCCGTGTGGCAGTCCCCGTATAAAACATACGTACCTTTATCCACCTATCATCCCCATCCATCATTTTGTCTAATCTCTTAAAGCTCCCCACTGACTCTGTAACAACGACCATTCTATACATCCACCATTGCTATGAGAACCATTTTTTCTAATACAAAGACCACTAAATAGGTGACTGCCACGGGCTTAATGCGATGTCTCGGTGCACGCTAAGACTGAGATTTTGAAAGACACGAGAGGCAGCGGTGAGAAGGATGGAATATTCAAGCTCTTTTTAGCACCTCTAGTTGCACTTTCCTTAATAAAATCACATATATTTAATTAGTTAAGAGGTATATATTCTTTTTTGTTAGAGTGGCACTAAAAGAACGGAAAAAGGCCCAATAAGGTGCCAATCTCCCAGTTTTAATATCATCACTATAGGAAAAATATGACCACGAATCTATATCTTCTTTATAACGTTACGACGTCCACTGTATGCATAAGTAATAGAACATAAACGTAGGCCTGTCTCATTGTAGCCCGGGATGAAGCCTATGTACTGTGGGGGAAGTGGTCGTAACCTCCACGCGGGCCGCCTCAGGGGTCCTCAATCAAGGGCGAGGCGTCCCCCGGGGGTGTTTGACATTTGTGGAAGGTGAGGCACTTTGAATACATGAATACGTTCCCGCCATGCTGTTCTGGGCGTGGTGGGAGATGGTCGCGGGAGTATTTTTGCTTCGTTTTTATTTTGTTTCCTTTGCTTTTATTTTATTGTTATCTTTTATTTGTTTTTTGAAAGTAGAGGATATATTTTTTTTTCCGACCGTAACTATAAACGAGTGCACACACACACTGACGCATGCACACACACTAGCGCATGCACACACACACACACACACACACACACACACACACACAATGAATACTTTTTTTTTTTTTAGGGAGGGCGAGTGTGTGTTTTTTGGAATTCTTTTTATAGAGAGGGGAAAGAAAGGGAGAGTTTTTCTGTTCCTTTCCAACCCTCCCTCTCTCTCTCTCTCTCTCTCTCTCTCTCTCACACACACACACGCACACACACACACACAGTAAAACAATCAAGTCAACAAGGGTGTTAGGGCAAAAGATGCACTAATGACTATTGTTGTTTGGCGCGTTTTGCAAAATTGGTCAAAGCTAATTGGACCGTCTGCCTCGCTTATCGCTCGTCTGCATCAGGGAGGGAGAGGCAGACTTCGCATTTTTCTTCCCTCCCAGTCCAGCCTTTTATATCACAGTACCTGGCTGGCTGCTGCATTAGTGAACCAACTCCATTCTCCTCCCGTCAAATCGTTAATGTGCTACTCATACGTGCTGATATTTGAGTCTTTCCATTACTTTCCTGCATGTGGCTTTGTATGTTTCTCTCCTCTTAGTCCAGCCTTTTATATTACAATACCTGCCTGGCTGCTGCATTAGTGAATCGATTCCATCCCCTGCTTGTTAATGGAGAGCTTATATTACTGGTGATACTCATACTTGTTGATATTTGAGTCTTGTTCCATTATTTTCCTATATGTGACTTTGTATTCTCCTTTTTTTTTTTTTTATATATATTGCGGTACCTGGCTGGCTGCATTAGTGAATCAATTTTATTCTCTCCTTGCTACTCATACGTGTTGATATTTGAGTCTTGTTCCATTACTTTCCTGTACATGATTTTGTATTCTCCTTTCTCTCCCAGTCTGTTTTTTTTTTTTTTATATTACAGTACCTGGCTGGCTGCATTAGTAAATCAACTCCATTCTCTCCTTTTTACTCATACGTGTTGATATTTGAGTCTTGTTCCATTACTTTCCTGTACGTGATTTTGTATTCTCCTTTCCCTCCCAGTCTTTCATACCACGGTGCCGTGCTGCATTAGTTACTCGACTCCATTCCCCTCTAGTCCAATCGTTAATGACGTGCTTACATTACCGGTGCTCCTCATTCACGCTGATGTCTGGGTCTTGTTTCATCACCTTCCTGTTCACTTGTGTTTAGTAAGTGTGGGAAACAGTGGTAATATAACACGTGGCATTTGAGTAACTACATTATTTTACGAAACAAAAATACATATAACCACAGACATTGAGATATTTGGACAACTTCAAACACAGCGTAGTGAGGACTCTTTTACTGAACTGTCGAGCTGATGGTCTCTTAAGGAATAAAACTACATAATTTATAATCACAGACATTTAGATATTTGAGCAATCTGATCACCTCTTCTGGCCATTGTTCTGACGTGCGCCATCTTGAGACACATCCCAGGGAGGACTCTCCGCTATTGTATTACGGAGCTGATGGTCTCTTTACGTATCTTGGTGATAATCGTAGGATCTCTAAACCCATTACCATTTTGAAACTTTTTATAATTAACTTTTTTCGGGAGAGAGGCAATAAAGCGGGCATTTCTAAAACTTTGCGCCCTTGGCCGGCTTACTTAACGAAAAGAGGCAAAGATCTAAAGATATTGTATTTCTGATTAAAGGAAATGGTGTGACAGTCTACCAGTACAGCCCAAAAAGATCATAAAAGAAGAAGAAGAAAAGAAGAAGAAGAAGAAAAAGAAAATCTATAACGAAGAGGACAAAGATTTAAGTATAAACTATGTTCGATAAAAAAAAAAAATTGTAATAGTCTAATAGTACAGCACAAAAAGAATAGAAGAAGAAGAAGAAGAAAAATAAAAAAAGAGTTCTCCAGATATCCCTTCCAGAAAAAGAAGATTAGAAGGAAGCTCCAAGACAGCAGGGTAGGGTTCTTAGAAGTCTTGATACCTCTCCTTTGAAGGGTCCCACACTGAACACATTAAAAAAGAAAGGAAAAGAAACTAGTCCATGCCATTCCAGAGAGTATCAAATATTCCCTAAAAGGCCAAGGAACACTCAACAATGCGGGCACGTCAGGAGCAGAATAGAGGCAACCGTGGCAAGCTAACACGCTCAGCAAGGGGAGAACATTTCATTCAGACCCCGCGGCGTGCATAAGTGACCTTGTTGAGGGAGTGAGGCGCGGAGGATACACGTCTCAACAACCCACATACAGGAGGAGAGGAGTGAGGAAACAAGCAGATGCAGACCATTTCGTGGTAGCTGCGTTATATTCAGCGACTAGTACACGGGTGGATGTGCTTTCGTTCCCTTGCGCCTCACCCCTCTGTGACTGTCTGAACAGCTTATTCTTTGTTCTTTCCTCATGTGTATTTTCCAAGGGCCGTAGAGATGACCACTCGCGTTCTCATGGGCAGTTTTTACTATTGATGGTGCAGCCTTTGTTCCCCTTGTGACTGTCTGAATATATTGTTCTGCTCTTTCCTCATGGCAATTTTCAAGGACCACCAGAATTTCTAGTCGGGAACGCACTGGCGTTTTTTCCCCTCTTTTTTTTTATGCTTTACGTCCGGTTTTCCCTGTGTTTTTTGTTAATGATAAAGTCAAATCTTTGTTAAACTATCACTACAATAATGAATTTACTCGAAAACACCAATATATTCCACTGAAGTTTGCTAAACGATAAAACAAGGAAATCAACAAGAATACAGTGCGTTGTTATGTTGTAAACATGACTGTAACTCCTCACACTGCACTGGGTAAAGTTTCTTAATTTGGGAATGACGAAGTGAAGTGACCAAAAAGAAGAAATGGCTGGGGAACACTTGACCTTTGAATACAAGGGCGTAGGAGGGAGATGGTAAAACTAATATGTTAAATACCTGCAATGGACGAACAAAGAAGTCGTGACAGGAGACGGACAGACAGACAGGCGGAGGCGGGATTAATATTATAGTTGGGGTGGGTGATGAGAGGAATGGACGAGGCAGTGCTGGGGTGGAGAGCAGAGGCATGCTGTGTTGCGAGTCACCAGTGGATACCGGATTGTGAGGCGCGCATCTGACACTCATGAAAGATCCAAACCCGTACCTTGGTGCTTTATTTATTGTTTTGTTTATTCAATTTGCTGATTCGAGGCGCGCCATCTGCTGTCTCTCTCTCTCTCTCTCACAGCAGACGCAGGTGGAAGGAATCGACCATTCAAGTGGATCGGAATTGCTTCGTTTGTGGCCTCAAGATGGGTGTTATTGCCTTGCGTGTGTGTGTGTGTGTGTGTGTGTGTGTGTGTGTCACTCATTTCCTCAAAGTATTGACTCCACATTCTGCCAGACCTTCAAACACACACACACACACACACACACACACACAGAAGACCTTTCCATGAAGTAACAACCTTGTATATATTGTAACTGACCATTATCTGGCAATAAACTGCTTGAACTTGAACTCACACACGCAAACAACCATCCACACCCATTCACACACACAGACACACACACACACACACACACACACCTGGGCGTTCTCCGGTAGCTTGGCAGTCTTGTACAGCTCACATCTCGCCTCCTCCAGCCTCTCCAGGTCCACGGAGTCCACCACGAACACAATGCCGTCTGTGCAGCGAGTGTAAGAGCGCCACAGTGGCCGGATCTTCTCCTGCCCGCCCACGTCCCAGATCAAGAAACTGGTGCCCTGGTGGAGAGAAATCATTGGTCACTTATACGTTTACTTCAAATACTCAGGTTGGTGCTCCTCTTTCATCCTGTACTTGTTTCCTTCATAAGCTTATCCTATGTAGAGTTATTGTATAGGTGAGGAAACTGGTGCCCTGGTGAAGAGAAGTCCTGGGTCACTTGCTCAATGGAAATAATCATGATAGTTTTAGTTTATCATCATGGACTTATTTCCTTAGTACTCTTATTCTATCTGGCTATAAAGGTATGGATGAGATAACTGGTGTCCTGCTGAAGACAAGTCCTTGGTCATACATTCACTTTACATACTCAAGTTGGTTTTAATTCATTATCCTGCACTTATTGTTTTCTTAGCATACTCTGTCGGGCCACTGTTATAAAACTGTAGATGAGGAAGCTAGTGTCTTGTTAAAGGGGATTTCTGTGTCATCTCTGCATTCTTTGGTTAGTTTATTTATTCGTTCTTTATAAGACTGATCTCCTTTAGCACACACGTATCCTATACAGATTTGTTCTTATATTTTTTTCTGCCTTATTGAGGAAAATGCCCGCGAAAACTGTAGTCTTGTCAAAAGTACATTGCAAAAACACGATTTCTTGATAAGTTTCCGCCTGTACAGTATATCATTTTTGTCTAATGCGTAAATAATAGCTTTGTGTCGTTACGGGAAGGTGTCTCATACAGTTATGCATTACAAACAAATACACCTCTTGTTTTGCCAGTTCTTTTAGTCTCACACGTGCTGCTGTCCACGCATTTACTACCATCCACACGCCCTGCTTTGCATATCCCGTCTCTCCCACACACACGACACCCGCTGCATCTGGACGTGGTTCTTATCCTATATAGTTTGCAAGCATCTGTGCCACTGCAGACTCGCGGCCACACGTGCACGCTGCAGCTCAGATGAAGCCATCACCCCCGACGTGCTAAGTGTTACGCTGCACCTTCCCCGCACAACAAGACAGGGATGATTTTTTAACTCGGCCTTCTCTCACCCAACAGAGAGAAAATTGTTAGTGATGTGGGTTGATCTTTGAAATGTATTTTGTATTACTAATGCTGCTGTTGCTCCTGTTACCACTTCTACTACTACTACTATTACTACTACTACTACTACTACTACTACTACTACTACTACTACTACTACTACTACTACTACTACTGCTACTACTACTACTACTACTGCTTCTGCTACTACTACTAGGAAGGAGAAGAGGAAGATGGAAAAGAAGAAGAAAAAAGAGTAACAAGAACAAGAAAAGAACAAGACGAAGACAAACAACAACAACAACAACAACAACAACAACAACAAGAACAACAACAACCACAATAGCAGCAGCAGCAGACGTCCCCCGCCCTGCTGCCGCCGCGGTCCAGTGGAGAATAAAACAGGAAATGTCTCACAAAGGACCCCACACAATATTTACGCCGGGAAGGAATATATTTCTTCTCGACAGCGGCACGGAAGGACACAAACGCACAATAAACATCTCAGATAAGAATAGAAGGAGACGTACGGAAGCCTGTGTAATGTACTATAAATAATACCTCTCTGTTATAAGCATAGCATGAGCCTTGCGTAACGTGGCTTGTGATATACAGTCTTACAAAGCCTTCTGTTACTGTGCATTGTTCTTAATTAAAACTTAAGACCTTATGGTGATAGCGAGAGAATGGCTGGGACACTCCGCTGCTGACGCGGCCTGGTTCTCAAGCCAGGGATGGGCTGAGGAGACTTCAAGGAGTTTACGAACAATAAGAAAGGGATACTTGACTTTTTTTTCTTCTCCTTCTTCTTGACTTCCGCGTTGTGTCTTCTACTTTGAGTGTTTACTTCCGCGTGGTGTCATCAAACTTAACTTTTCGGTGTCTCCTCTCGGATACTTCTAAAAGAATCTAATGGAAGTTTTTCGAATTTTCAAGGGTGTTTTCGTAATTCCAGTGATAGTTTATTAAGGGATTCTCCAATTCTTATGGTGAAATGGATCATGAAATGCCGAGTAACCGTGTTTATGTCCTTTGAGAATAAACTTTATGGGAGGTTGAAGCGTTTAGGAGTACGAGCCAACGTAGTCTTTCTTATAACAACAGCAGACTGACAGAAGCTCTAAAACTCGAGAGAGGAAGCTGTTAAACTTATCTCCTTTGAAGATAAGAAGCGGGAGAGTTTGAAAAAGACAAGGCAGTTTACTTCCTGAGGTGTGTCTTGATGCTCCTCTTGGTGAGAAAGTATGAAGGTGGCAAAGCAGGTGGAAGGCAGAGTGTTCCCAAGCCCGGCAGTGAAGGGGATCAACGAATGAATGTATATTTAACTCCCGCTTTAGTGAAGGGAATAGAAGAAAGGGGTAGAAAATGTCGAGGGGACATGAGAAGCATAAAGTGAGCAAGTTTGAAACGTAAAGAGTGAATGTAATAGCTAACTTTTGCGCTAGTGAAAGGATTAGAACACGTATGAGAGTGGTGGAAAATGTAGAGGGAACACGACAAGGGAGAAATGAAGTGATCAAGTTTGGGAGATAAAACAGTGGATGTAATAGACAACTTTTGCTAGTGGAGGGCGCGAGACAGGCATGAAAGGTCTGGAAAATGTAGAGGAGACCCGAGACAGGTAAAAAGGAGTGAGTAAGTTTGCAAGTTGGAAAGATTTACTAATGAACTTACCACATCCCCTGGCGGCACTATGACCTCTGCGAAACTGATCTTGACCAAACTCCACTTTTTTGGCAGTTATTACTGATATTTTGAGTTCTTTGATAATGACTCATACGAAGTGAATTTCTTGTTTATAAATTGAGCAAACATTAGTATATGGACTAATGAGATGCTTTATAAGAACTGGGGATGTGATGGATGGAGGTAGCTATCTGATGCTGCTGTGAGTCATAAAGCATAAGAACATAAGGGAAGCCACAAGAAACCGTCAGGCCTACACGTGACAGTCCCTGCTGGAAACACACTTACCTAACATCATTCTCTGTAAATCTACCTATTGTCCTTTTAAAGCTCCCTAATGACTCTGCACCAACAACCTGATTACCGAGTCTA
>NC_087174.1:19978107-19985607 GCF_035594125.1 Scylla paramamosain | reverse complement strand
GAAAGCGTCGGGTTTTACTTACTTCCATTTCCAGATGAGCTGTAAGAGTCCTCGGCTTCCTCGTGCCATCAGTCCCGCCGCTCAAGGCCATCTGGCTAAGTCGGGGAGGTCTTATGGTGTTTTCTCTCGTTTCCTCCCTCGAAGGTTTGGCTCGTTAGATCCTCTTAGTATTACCAGAAGTGCGGCGCGGGAGTCCTTGTCCTCAAAACTTCCGTAACACAGTATTTGGTGAGCAAGAGGAGGACAAAGGACGAGTGTCTTTAAGATCCAAACATGACAGAGCATCATTTACGTTTAGCGACAAAGGCTTTCTGCGCTGGAAATCTGAAGGGATCATTAGGAAAACTGCAATTTTGTGTGTAAACAGCGACGACTTAGAGGGAGGCAAACATCGCGAGGCGCAAACGGTTTCATGTCTCAGCGTGTGTGCCAAGTGAATTCTTTTACTGTTATGGTCGTTCTTTGCTTATATTCCGAGCACTGTTAAAATGGTTTGCAGGGACATAAAAAGGGAATGGGAGGCCAATTCTTTTCCGCTGTATAACTGTTTAAGAGACTGATACAAAAATTAATGTCTTTTGTTTGCGTTCGGAGCTTCGTAAAAATGGTTTGCATGGACATATAAAAAAGGAGTAGGAGGCTAAAGTTTGTCCTTTGTAGGCTCCATGACGACCCGAAAGACCGGAGTGGAAAAATAAGTGTCCTTTGTTCTTCAGAGCACTGTAAAAATTGTTTGCATTGAATAAGGAAAGATAATATTAGGTTAATTATGTTTTCATTTTTTTTTATGCAAGAGTGCTGTGGACACGGGCAACAAAGCTGGATGAAGAAAAAGCCCACTGAAGATGCAAGTCTCTCAAGAAAATATCCCGGAGACAACTCCAGATTAAATTGTGAAGAGTCTTGAGGTTACGTAACTGTCTGAACTGCACTACAAATATTAGTCACCAAAAAAAAAAAAAAAAAAGAAAGAAAAAAAAGTAGTAGATGGTTATAGCAGAAATCGCCCAGCAGTGAAAGAGTTAATAAGGAAAAGAAGCTTGACATCCCTTCAGTACCTCAACAAACACTACAAATGATGGAGGGAAAAGTTATAGAAGGTTAAATAGAAATCCCTTAACAGTGAAGCCAATAAAGAGAAGAAACACGAGAGCACTTCAACACCTCAAGAAACACTACGAGTACTAGCGACGGAGGAAAAGTTAAAGATGGCTAAACACAAATCTCTTAGCAGTGAAGTCAGTGAGGAAAAGGAAACATGACATCACTTCAGCGCCTCAACAAATGCTACTGACGACCACTGAGGACGGGAACAATTAAAGCCGAGGCAACATTTTCCGGGTCTAAACAAGTACAATATCAGGCGGAATTCCAAGGCGAGATCCTCCTCCGCAAAAAAACAAGCTCGTGTAAAGCCCCAGTAAGGTGCTTCCCTCAGGACAGTTATGGGGAGGGGACGCCCGCCCCTCCCCATTCTTTTCCCCTCTCTTGGCATTACTATCTTCATGTCCTCCCCCTTCCTTCCCCCTTACCCTTAAGTCCCCTCGCTGCTTTCCTTCCTGCCGTCGAGAGGATGCACGTGTGAGGGGAAAACATGGCGCGGGAAATATGCGGGAAACGAGAAATATTGGCGAAGGGAAATTGGCCGAAAGGGAAAGTGAGAGGACGTGAAGGGGAAAGGACACCGACGAGGGAAATGATGCGGGTGCCTTTTTTTTTTTCCTCCTTTTTTCCGTGGTGAGTTCCCCGCTCTCCGGGTTTTCAGACGCGCAGCCGAGCGTGGATATTAATTAAAGATACCTCGCTCACTGGTCGCGTCAGCTAAATGCAAGATGTACGAGCGACGATTAATAATTTCCTCTGTTACTCGCAAGGGAAGGTTGTGTGTCTGAAACTGTTAAGTCCTGCGAGGGAGAACAGAAGTCTTACTCTTGTTGGTGAGTGAAAAATTCGCTCCTTTGTTCATCGGAGGAAAGTTTTGCTTCTTTTCTTGTATTTTTTCACTCCTGCTGCTGTTAAGAATTTGATGGTGAAAGACATTTTTTCAACGTGTTCTTTATTTTTTGACGGTGGCTGAAGAGTTTGTCCCTTTAAACGTTCATCAGAGGAATACATTTTCTTCTTTCCCATTAGTTAAAAAAAAAAAAAAAAAGAAAAGGAATATATAGAAACAATTAATTCAACTTTTTTTTTTTTATTCGTAATTAATGAAAAGTTTATCCCGTTGTACGTTCTTCAGAAGTGTCAGCTATATTTCTATATTATCACTGCTACTGCTTAAAAACTCATCATAGAAGTGATTTACTCCACTGATTCCTGATCCTTATCGATGTTTAAAATCTGTCCCTTTGTACAATCACAGAAAAAAAAGTATCATCTGTTTTTCTTTCCTTTCATCACTACTACCATTAAGAAATACAACACATATAGAAGCAACTTATTCCACTGACTACTTATCCTTATTGATGTTTAAAGACCCCGTCCATTAGTACATTTATAGAGGAAAGTATCCGCCATTCTCTTTTATCACTGATATTACAAAGGAAATTGAAAACGCATTGTAGGGAGGCGATCAGGAACACTCATTCACAAAACGACCACTAATGGAGAAATGATTTATGCGTATATTACCAACCCTTATGTATTTTGAAACGCGATCTTTTGTTCAGAGAGAGAGAGAGAGAGAGAGAGAGAGAGAGAGAGAGAGAGAGAGAGAGAGAGAGAGAGAGGAGAGGAGAGCCTAGAAGAATGAGTGGGTTTCATGGTACAAGCCTTCACAGAAACCTATCGCCACGCCATCAGTCTGGCTCCCAGCAGCCCGACTTTAACAGAATGTAATAGTAAACATCTCAACACTGCACTGAATTCTGGACGCGATTTCTGTCGAATAAGTTCAGGCAGGCGAATATTTTCATCGGCCCCTGCTTCCAACAGGGCGTCACTGGCTGAAGAATGGGAGGGTGTGGGATACTTGTATACCTGGAGAGGTGTAGAGGCAATGATAGAGAGAATCCAGATACTTGGAAAGGCAGAGAAGATAATGGTAGAGGGCAGCAATAGTAGTGTAGATACTCGTAGGTAGAAAAGATATAATGATAAAGGAATATGAGTGTATAATGAAATGTATGTATGGTATGTATGGTAAAGGAATATGAGTGTAGGTTGCTGGAAAAGTGTAATGGTGTATAGGCAAATATAGGGGGCAGGAATGGGAATGTAGGATAAGAACATAAGAATATAAGGAAATTAGGGAAGCTGCAAGAAGCCATCAGGCCTACACGTGGCAGTCCATACATGAAACATGCCTACTTATTTCCACCTATGCCTAGAAGGAAGTAAGATTTAGGGGTAGAGCTGAAATGGGAGTAAAATATGCTTGGAAAAAAAGTGTTAAGGTAAGGTTAGGTTACGTCAGGTTAGGTTACGTTAAGTTAGGTTAAGTTAGGTTAGGTTAGGTTAAGTTAGGTTAGGATAGTTTAAGTTATGTTACGTTAGGATAGGTCAAGTTAAGTTAGATTAGATTAGGTTATAAGATAGGTTGAATTAGAATAGGTTAGGAGAGGCTAGATTAGATTAAGTTTGGTTAGGTTAGGTAGAGAGCTTCTTAACCCTCAGTGCTCCTCAATTTTTCCAGTAATCATAACTATTAACACATTATACTATTCTCTTAAGTGATTCTGTACCCTAGAAAAGACAAAACCAACCTTCTATTGTATTTTTTTTTTCGAATCTTTTACGACACTAAATGTTCACGGTCGACGAGAGCAGTGATGAGAAACAGTTTCCCAGATGCTGCTTGAATCTTAATCCGCCAGAGGCTTGTGAGCTCGGCAGGAAAAACAAGCCCATTATTGACATGATTGAGATAAAACTGCATTCTCGCGGAAACTAATTTTACCTTCCGGAAACTTTTTTTTTTTTAACTCCGTGCAGAGAGGTGAAGGGCTGTTTGTGGGTAAGTGAAACCTCCTATCGTCAATGTCGATAAAAATCCTGAGAGTTTGAGGCGAAAAAGTTAAAGGTGGCGACACTACTTGAAGAATGGCCACTGAGGGAAGGAAAAGAGATGTGTGGAGGCGGAGGCGGAGGTCCAGAAAGGTTAAGATCTGAAGTGAGGAAGATAAATAGCCAAGCCTTGATCTCATGCTGGCTGTGTGATCGAGAAACTTGCCTCTTGCTTGCTTCTTTATCAGCTCTCAGATTAGATTGAGGCGGGGCGAATAAGACCACGGGTGAGTGAGGGTGGCGACCTTTCCTCCTCCACTCATGAGATTCCAAGCCGACTGACGGAAACTGAGTGAAGGGAAACTGACTGACGGGAAACCTGGCATTCGAGGGAGGAAATTCCGATGTTTTATTATCATGTATATTTTTGCTCCAATGCTCCAGTTTTCTTTCCCCGCTTTCTTTCCCCGTAATTAGGTTAGCGCGGCCACCAACTCCACGCTCCGGGAGAAGTTTTTGCCGAGGGAGTGTACGAAGATTAATGCTGAGCCGCCCCTGTGTCGTTTAATCGCTAACTTGAGATTTTAAGAATTTGCAATTTATTTATTTTTTATTTATTTTTTAATTTTTTTTTATATGATGTGTTAAGATGAATTTAGACCGTGGAAGTCTTCGTTTGACGTAACAGATTTCAGGACTTGATTTTATTTTTCATGTGATTTATTACGTCAGGTTTCAGGATTTGATTTATTTTCGTTAGATTTCAAGAGATGAAAAGTATTGTATCCTTGTAACTTATTGCACTTCTAGATTTCTATTTTTGTATGATTAATTACGTATTAAAAAAACTGAAAAATCTTAATCACACATCTTATTGACATCCAATGGAACAGTAAAGCATTCCCAAGTCTCAACATCGAACTCAAAGCGACCCCGAGGAACCAGAACATCAACAGCACTGAATCATTTGCCAGCAACACAGCCGTGCACACGAGAGCATTGCCAGTGAAAGAAAGCAGGCAGGCGAGCACAGGGCCATTAGGTGCTTCATTGTTGCAGGTTGCAGTTAGCCCCGGGACCCCTTCACTGAGGTTTGGAGGGGTCGGGTTTGCGAGGGAGGACTTGAGCTTCAGCCTACACTTGCCACAGCCTCCCGCAGTTATCAGGAGAAAAATCCAGCTTATCGAGAATGTTGTGCCTTCCAGGGCTGCAATCCACGCTACTGAGTGCACTTTCGTAAAGAGAGACAGTGAGAGTTTATCGAATGTTGACTGATAGAAATGTCAATCTTTTTATGACTTATTTGCAGGGTTATAGAGAAGATTTTACTTTTTTTCAACATATTCTCAGCCGTAGATAGAAATTTAACTTTTTTACATATCCTGGGAGCCACAGACAGAAATTCAACTTTTTGTAACATATTTTCAGCCTTAGAGATAAATTTTTCTTTTCTTTTTAACATTCTCAGACTCATAGATAGAAATATTACATTTTTTAACATATTCTCAGAGCTCTAGACGTAAATAAAATGTTTTTATACTTATTTTTCGAGCCAGAAAGAGATTATTATTTTAACATTCTCAGTCATACGTGCACCTTACCCTTGTCTGTATGATGGAATGCAAATAGATAAGGGGTGATTAAAGATTCTCCTGAGCTAGGCAGCCACGACCATACAGTACACCTTCATTAGAGTCAAGAGCCCACTGCCCTTCCCACTAAGAAACTGACATGGACTCAGGATCGAGTTGCCAACCTTGCAATGGAGTCAATCCCTGTACCACGGAGCTGCCCGGCCCCTATAAATGCAAATGCCACATTGTTTTGCATACGGAAG
This sequence comes from Scylla paramamosain, assembly GCF_035594125.1. Taxonomy (NCBI): domain Eukaryota; kingdom Metazoa; phylum Arthropoda; class Malacostraca; order Decapoda; family Portunidae; genus Scylla; species Scylla paramamosain. The sequence goes on along the minus strand of NC_087174.1, from coordinate 19,979,825 downwards.
CAAGTGAAGGACTGGACAGATTATTGTGCAATTACTCGCTCCGGTGATTTCAACTGTCAGATTTGCTACCGCTGAATGGAGGTGCATTGTGTGCCGATACAAAAGGAAGAGAAGCAAAAGTCCAGCACAGTGGTAATCTGGTAATCCTCCTCCAGCTGGGAATAGTTCAGACGGGGCGTATGATCGGGAATGATCGCACCTATAAAAAAATATCACCGTGAGGCTTTGACGGAATGGAAGTGTTGCGTGATAATACCTCGCAGTGAAGTTCCTGTTAAATTTGTTGAATGTGTGAGTGAAATGTGTGTGTGTGTGTGTGTGTGTGTGTGTGTGTGTGTGTGTGTGTGTGTGTGTGTGTGTGTGTGTGTGTGTGTGTATGCGCCCGCGTTTGTGTCTCTGTGTGCGCCGTGTCTTTGTTATTTCTCACTGCGTACACCTCGACGGGATAGATCACCGAACCAAAAGACAAAGAATATCAGTGTGATCAGTCCAGGATGAAATTTTGGGCCAGGGCAGGAGCGCTCTTAAACAATACCATGACTGAAGACGAACATTCGAGGTTTTCCATTTATGCAAAGCGAGAAATAAGTAAACAGGGAATCCGAGACTGGGCTTCCACCTTTTCCACCTTCCCAGTCTAATCATCAGAGAAAAATAAATGCACAAATCAAAGCCACTGTGAAATTATAGTCCTGCCAGGCTGACCTTTCGTGTTTGGTTCAAGGTCTTCAGATTTTTTGGCGCTGGTAATGTATTCAGCTGTGTTTGCCTGCTTTTCTGGCTCTGTCTGTCTGTTTGGTGTCTTGTCTGCTTCCCTCTCAGCCTGCCTACACGCAAGATTATTTTTTAAGTTATAAGCGGGTTGGGATGAATTCTTGGGGTAACGTAAGGATTAGGTCGGGAATAATGGATTAAATATTTAGATTCATCTGGATATGAATGCAAGTCTAGGTTATATTTTCATGCTTCCCAGATTTCTTCGTGGTTCAGTCTAAAAATAATGCAAGCCACAGTTCATATAAATTTACTGAGGGTGTTTGCCACGATTAACAAAAGCCTGCGGTGGGAATGACAATTATGTTTGATAACTCTACGCTATGTCTCACTTAAGTCTACGGGACAGTTTAAAATTTTTACACACGACTCCACGAACTGTATTTAATTTTACTGCGCGGCGTTAGTGGAGATGCAGATGTATTCAGTTTCTTCTCGTTTTTAGTTGTTCTCACCAAATTACGAGGCGTGACGTGCCGGATGTAAACAACGTCATTTGTGAAGCGCTGTCTCTCATCTTAAACTCATTACGAAGACGAAGATAATTTTGCGTCAGTAATTAATCTCGACAGTAATTTTGAGATTGCTCTGTTAGGCAGTAAGAAACGATTTTTTGCGCAGAAATAACCATTTTTTACAGGACATAAATGCTTTATATAACGGAGAAAACAATTGAACACATGAAAAAAGAAGCTTAGTATAAGGTAATCTGTTATACTGAAACTAAAAGCTGTGAGGAGGCGGCCATAGTGGACAGGATAGCTGGATGGACGAGCAGGAGGAGGACAAGGAGGAGAAACACTAGTGGAGAACAATGTACCGTCTTGCCTTCTTGCGTGAGTCATGGGGAAAGAAAATTGAGCGAAATGTGTATTGCAGAAAAAAAAAAAAAAACACTCTCGGAGGAGGAAGTTATAATGAAGTCCAATTAGGGGTAAAGAAGA
>NC_087174.1:19963107-19973107 GCF_035594125.1 Scylla paramamosain | reverse complement strand
TTGTGCATGAAAAACATCTCTCGTTTCCTCTCTTTTTTTCTCTCTTTCATTCCTTTTTTCGCCTCAGTGGTCTCTTCATCATATTTCTCCCCACTTCCATCTTTTTCCCTCTTTCCCTCTTCTCTCATCTCCCTTTGTCTCATATTTCTCCATTTCCCTCGTTCACAATCTTCGATTTTCCCTTTTTCCTCTTCCCCTTCTCTCTCTCTCTCCTCTCTCTCTCTCTCTCTCTCTCTCTCTCTCTCTCTCTCTCTCTCTCTCTCTCTCTCTCTCTCTCTCTCTCATCCTCCTCTATCTACCTTATTTGCTCCTCTCTCTGCCACCTCATTATCTCTTATCACATTATCTCCCTTCCCTTCTTCCTTATCTTCCGTTCTTCCGGTTTGTTAGCACTTTTTCCCTCCACTTCTCTTCCTTTTCTTTTCTCAAACCTCAATTTATTACCTTTCTGTAGATGAGCTCCTTTCTTGAAATTTCTCCTTTTTATTTATTTCTTTTCGTTACTTCATCTCTCATTAAATTTGTTTCTCTTTTTGTTTTTATTTATTTTTTTGCTCGATTTCTTTTTAATTTTTCATTATTTTTATCTGTTTTTTTGTTTTTGTTTTTCATATTATTGTTTTCTATGTTTTCTTTGATGTTTTATTCTGTGATTTTCCTTTATCTTCTCGTTATTTTTCTTTATCTTTCTTTCCTTCTTACGTGTTTTTGTTGCATTGGTATTAATTCTTCTTTATTTCTTTGTCTTTCTTGTATTATTTCATGTTTTTCCTTCGTACTTCATTCGTTGTCCCGTAATCTCTTTCTTCTTCACTTCTCTCTCCTTTCTTTCTTATTCTTCTTGTTTATCTCACTTCCTTGTTTATCTCATTTTATAGTTTTCTTATTCCTTGTCTCCTTCTTCCTTTCTTTATCCACGCCTTTCTTCATATTTCTTCCTTACGTGTTTGTTCCTTTATTCTTCTTCTTTGCCTTGTCTCTGTTTCTTTATTTCCTGTTTATTCCACTTTTTTTATTTTCTCTTAATTCATCTTCTCTCTTTATCTCTTTCTCCTTCTTTTATCTCATCTTCTATTTCCCTTTCATTCATATTTTACTCTTATCTTTTTCTTTATCTCTTCCTCATTATTTTATTCTCTTTTCATGTACTACTTTTCTTTCTTTTTCCTTTTTTTTCTTTCTTTCCCTTTTCTTTCTTTCTTCCTCATTTCACATTTTATTCTTATCTCTTTCTTTATCTGTCCATCATTTTATCCTATTTCTTTTTGATACCCTACTTTTCTTCTTTCCTTCTTTCTTTCTTTCTTTCTTTCTCTCTTCCCCCTTTTTTTTCTTTCATTCTCCCTCATGTATATATATTTTTCTTCTTCGTTTCTTCCATATTATTCTTCCTCTTGTTTCATACTCCATTCTCTCTCTCTCTCTCTCTCTCTCTCTCTCTCTCTCTCTCTCTCTCTCTCTCTCTCTCTCTCTCTCTCTCTCTCTCTCCCTCTCTCTCTCTCTCTCTCTCTCTCTCTCTCTCTCTCTCTCTCTCTCTCTCTCTCTCTCTCTCTCTCTCTCTCTCTCTCTCTCTCTCTCTCTCTCTCTCTCTCTCTCTCTCTCTCTCTCTCTCTCTCTCTCTCTCTCTCTCTGGACGGGTAATCGATGAGACAAAATCCGTGATGAGACAAAATAAGTTCCGTCCACCTTGACACGGCATCATTAGGAGGGGAGGGAGAAAGGGAGAGGGATGAGGGAGGGGGAGGGAAGAAGAGGGAAGGGGGAAGGGATAGGAGGAGGGAAGGAGAGAAAATTAGAAGGGGAGGAGGAGGAAGAAAGGTAGACAAAAAGAAAAAAAAAAACAAGAAAATAGATAAACCAGAAGAATAAGAAAAAAAAGGAGGATTATAAATAGAGAGAGAGAGAGAGAGATAGAGAGAAACGAAGAATGAAGTGGGGAGGGAAAAATTAGATAATAATGAAAGAAAGGTAAAGACATAATAAAAAAATAAAGAAGAGAAAGGAGTAAGAGAGGGATGGAAGCAGAAAGAGTAAGAGAAAGAAAGAGAAGGAGAGAGGAAGAGAGGATTGGAAGAAAAGAAGAAAGGTAGGAAGAAGTAGAGGTAGGTAAAGAAAGTGGAACAAATGAAAATTAGAGAAGGAGAAAGAAAGATGGATGAGGGGGAAAATGAGTGAAAGAGGGATGGAAGAAGGGAGAGGAAGGAAGAGAAAGGGAGAGGAAGAGAAGACTGGAAGAAAGAGCGAAGGAGGGAAAGAGGAAAGAAGACAAAGAAAGCTGGAAGAAAAGACAGGAAGAAAAATAGAAAGAGGAAGAGAAGGAATGAAAGTTGAAAGGACGAAGGAGGAAGTGAGAGAGGAGTGAAAGAAGTGAAGGAGTGAAGGAAAAGAAAGAGGGAAGAAGGGAAGAGAGAAGAATGAAATACAAGGAGGAGAAGGGAAGGGGTGAAGGCGGAAGAAAGAGAGGAATGGGGGAAAGAGAAGAGGTGAAGGAAGATGGAAAGATGAGAGAAAAGAGATGGATGAAAGATGGAGAGGAAAGGGAAGGAGGAGATGGCAGAAGAGAGAAGGGAGGCAGGGAGAGAGAAATGGTAGGAGAGGGAAAAGAAATTGAGAAGGAAAAGTTGAAGGGAAAAAGGAAAGATGAGGAAGGCGAGGTTGAAGGAGATTGAGGCTCTAGTCTATATATTTTCCCTTCTTTTCCTTTCTTCTCTTCCCTCTTATTATTGTACGTTATTTCCCCCGACTTTCTGCATATTGTCATCTTTATTTCCTTCCTTGCCTATGTATTACCTCCTCAGCCTGTCTTATTTTCTCATTTCTCTTTCTCATTTTTATTCCTCCCCTGTTTCATCCCCATTTATTACATTTATACTTATTCCATTTTTACTCTCTTCTGCCTCCTTCCCCTCTCTCGTCTTATCCTGTTTCCTTCGCTATTTCGCATTTCTCTCTCATTTACTCGTGTTTCCTTTTGTCTTCTTTCCACTCCCTCTTATCTCACTTTCGTTCTCTTGGTCTCTCTTCCATGATCTTTATTCTATTTTTCTTACGCTTTGCTCTGTTTCTGCATTAGTTTATTCTTTGTCTTCCGCATTTTCGCTCGTATTCATTCCGTCTCACCTTGATTGCTTGTGTTCCAGCCATCCCCACTCTTCCAAAAGCCCGTGTCAGTTGGAATACTCATAAATACATGCATATATATCACGCTTCCAAAATGGGACGCGAAAATACTTCACAAAAAAAAAACATTTACGTAGGTTGTGCGAGGCTGCGCAAGGCTAGATGGGAAAAAAACGTAAACTTTCGTGCATAAGAGGAACAATATCGTACGTGCGAAGATATACAGATAGAAAGACAGAGAAAAAAATAAATATAAAGAAAAGAAAGAATAAGAACGAGAAAGAGAGAGGTCAGAGTAAGTTAAGAGTTTGCAGGAAGTGTGCCTTCTTACATAACGTGAACATTGACGTACCCACTAAGACAATCAGGGAGATAGAAGGGTAAAGGAAAGGAAGGAGAAAGGTCAATGTAAGGTATGTTACCAGAACGTGAAGCTTCGTACGTAAGGTGAATAATAACGTACGCATGAAGAAAAGCAGACAGATAGACAGAGGAGAAGAGGCAGAGGAAGTCAGTACATGAAAAAGGCGTTCGTACATAAAATAAAAAGAAACTAAGAAGATAAACAGACAGACAGACAGACAGGGAAGGAGAAAACGTAAACCTTCGTACATGAATAAAAAAAAAAAAAATTACGTAACAAGACAGTGACAGACACACGAATAGCAAGACAAGGAAGGAGAGAGACAGAGAAAGAAAGAAAGAAAGAAAAAAAACTTTCGTGCATAAACTAAAAAAAAATAACATACAAGACAGCAACAGACACACGGACAGACAGACAGAGCAAAGAGAGCAAAGACAGACAGAACAAAGCAAGGTGAAGGGACAGAGAGGAGCAGCAAGAGGAGCAAGGGGAGGCGGCGGAACAACGACCTGCTCGCTCCGGTAACTTTGTCGCTGTGTCTCGAGTTAACGCCTCGCGAATAACAGTCCTGACGTCACCGCCGAGACTATGGACTGATAACGAGCTGTTGACGTCACCGCGCCGCTTCCACTTCAAGGGAACAACACGGGGGGAAGGGACAGCTTGTAAAGGGAACCGGAGGCGAAGTAAAAGCACGTGCAAGATTCTGTAAAGAGGACAGGAAAACACAGGAAGGGGAAAAGGTATAGAGTAAGGAAGGGAGGCTTCGAGGGAAGGGAAAAGAGTAAAGAGAGTAAGGGAAGAAGGTTATGAGGGAGAGGGAAAGTAAGAGAGTAAGGGAAGGAGGCTACAAGGGAGAGGAAAAGAGTAGAGAGTAAGAATAGGGAGGCTGCAAGGGAGGGGAAAGTATAACGAGGGTAAGAGAGGGAGGCTATACAGGGGAGGGGAAACTAAGAGGGTGAAAACAGTGCGAGAAGACATTAATTATACGTGTTAGATAAAGGAGTGGTTGTGTCGGAGTAATGTTCGTGAAGGAAAGTTTTGGTGCGGAAAAACTGAGAGAGAGAGAGAGAGAGAGAGAGAGAGAGAGAGAGAGAGAGAGAGAGAGAGAGAGAGAGAGAGAGAGAGAGAGAGAGAGGAGAGGGTTCTTATTCATAACCACTCAATATTTTCTGCATTCATTTCAACACGGCTACTTGATTCTCCTCTCTCTCTCTCTCTCTCTCTCTCTCTCTCTGCACGTGGTCACGGATTAGAGATTATCCAGACAGCAACATCTCCAGCAGGCAATAACAAGACTTACTCGTAACCCGGTGTTCTGAAACGCTTCGTTCTCTCGCCACTGCTTTCAAGGACCACAGAGATGACTAGCTGGGTTTTCAAGACTGTTTTTCCTGTTGGTAATGTAGAAATCTTGTCAATTTGCCTCCAGGACCGCATAAACACTCTTAGAAACCCGTGTCACTTCAACTGGAGCCTTTTGGAAGTAGTGGTGGTGCGGCGCGGAAGTGTTTCAGAATACGGTGCTTATGGTGAGAGGCGCCACTGGAGAAGAGGACTCCTTTGCTACGAGTACCTTCCCACTAATATATTTCCCTGCGAATTCTACCTCACCCTTTCATTTTTTTCCCCCTTGGCGTCGTATTGCAACTCATTTTTTTTCCTTCTCTCCTCCTCCAACTCCTCCTCCTCCTCCTCCTCCTCCTCCTCCTCCTCCCCTGTCAGGCATCACAACCCCAAACGCTGCATTCAGTGAAAATTCATTAAACACGACTTTAGTGCCTCCCTCCGCGCTTCTCTCCCTTCCTCTTCCTCCTTCTTCCTCTTCCTCCTCCTCCTCCTCCTCCTCCTCCTCCTCCTCTTCCCCTTCACTGCCTCCTCCCTAACCCCGCGTCCCTCCCTCGACTATACGCCGCGTGGACCTGAAGGAGGAGATGGAGGAGGAGGAGGAGGAGGAGGAGGAGGAGGAGGAGGAGGAGGAGGAGGAGATGGAGGACCTGGAGGAGGGAGGGAGGGAGGGAAGGAGGGAATCAAACATGAGGAGGAAAGGGAGTCATCGAAAATGCAGACGTGTGTGTGTGTGTGTGTGTGTGTGTGTGTGTGTGTATGTGTGTGTGTGTGTGTGTGTGCGCGGGTCACAGCGAGGCGGGGTAAAGAGAAAATGCGTTCAGTCCTGCCGGGAGCACCTGGGGTCTGTGAGCGTTCCCTTGGGGGGGGGGGGCATGGAGGGGGCGAGGGTGACGGGGGTGAAGGTGGTGGTGGTGGTGGTGGTGGTGGTGGTTGTTAAGGCTCCATAACACACAGAGCTGATGCGGGACACTGCGGGCGCTCCTTGTCATGCTCTCTCTCTCTCTCTCTCTCTCTCTCTCTCTCTCTCTCTCTCTCTCTCATATTCAGAGCGTGTGAGTCCACTTAGTTTCTTTCTCGTCTTTACAGATTTTTCCCTTTTTCTTGTTTTTTTCTTTTTTTTTTTACTTAATCTTTATTTTTACTTAGTTTCCTTTTTTCACTTTTTTTTTAGTTTTCTTTGTTTTCTTTATTTTACCTCTGTTCTATTTGGTTTCTTTTCGTTTTGTACTTTGTTTTTTTCCATATTTTTGCTAAGAATATTTTTTACTTACTTTTCATTTTATTACTTCTTTTCTCTTTTTACTCTTCTATTCGCTCAGTTTTTCCTTTTCTTACTGAGTTTCTTCCTATTCTATTTAATTTTCTCTTTGCTTTACTTTTTTCTCTATTTTACATATCTTTATTTACCCTCTTTCCTGTTTTCTTCAGGGGGCGGCGACCCTGAGCGGCCCCGTCTTGGAGGCACGAGGCAGGCGGTAGTTAGTCAGACGCAGGCTGCAACCAACGGCCGGATTAGCGAGAACTTCTGGGCTTAATCAACAGCTTTGGGGGAGTGTGTGGTTAAGGGAGGGTCGTGAGGGAGCTGGGAAAGGACCTGTGCGTGTGTGCGTGTGCGTGTGCTTGTGTGTGTGTGCGTGCGTGTGTGTACGTGCGTGTAGATAAGGAACATTTCAAGTGGCAAATAATGGGAAAAGTTGCTCTTGGTGGTGGAGTTTTAAGTGCAGTTGGAAGATGATGTTATTATGGAAACAAGGCTGGAGTTCTGTATCAGAGAGAGAGACGGGGAGACAGACAGGCAGGCAGAGAAGGAGAAGGAGGGAGAGTAATCATGAAGGATACAAGGAGAGAGAGTTACAAGTCAGGAGGGAAATCACAAGGAGTATGCGGAGTACAGGTGCTGAGGCGAGGGTGAGCGAGCGAAGCGAAGGATGAGAGGGGAGAATCAGAAGTCATTGTACATACAGACTGAGAACAGATGGGGGTGCCAGTCAAGAGGGAAATCTGAGGGAGTATTTACATTGCCTTGGGAGAGACTTCATAGGCCCATATTCTAAAATGCTTTCATCTCTCGCCTCGACCATTTTCAAAGGCCACAGAGATGATTGGCCTGGCTCTTAAGGGTGCTTCTCCTGTTTATAATGTAGAAATTTTGGTTCTTGAATGTGTTTCTCCCGTTAATAATGTAGAAAACTTGGTTCTTGAGTGTGTTTCTCCCGTTAATAATGTAGAAAACTTGGTTCTTGAGTGTGTTTCTCCCGTTAATAATGTAGAAATCTTGGTCCTTGAATGTGTTTCTCCCGTAAAAAAATACAAAAATCTTGGTTCTTAAAGATGTTTCTCCTGTTAAAAATGTAGAAATCTTGGTATGTTTCTCCCGTTAACAATGTTGAAATCTTGTTAGTTTGTCACCGGAAACTTAAAAACACCTTTAGAAACCAGTGCATCTTCATATATAGTCAAGAGCCTTTTCAAAGCAGCGGAGATGCGGCGCAGAAGTGTTTCAGAATATGGTCCTATATCAGCCTGTACTTTCAAAGCCCATAAAGATGATTAGCCGGGTTCTCAAGAGTGTTTCTCCTGCTAATAATGTAAAAATCTTGTTAAAATGTCACTAGAACCATAAAAAAAAACAACCTTTAAAACCCGTGTAACTTCATTCAGAGCCTTTTAAAAGCAGTGGAGGTGCCGGGCAGAGGAGAATATACAGAAACCTACAAGTGTAATTAGAAGTATTGTGGTGTAAATGTTTGTGATGTTAGGCTAGGTTATGATCGCTGGGCGACACTACAGGGTCATGTAACAGTGAGAAGTGAAATGAAGGGGGAAGTTAAGTGTCAGTCTGGCCGTGTGCCCGCTCCCTGCACCCTTATAATGGGTTGCCGCTCTATTTCAGTCACCCCTCCATTGGCAGAGACTGTCTACGTGTTCTTCAGTGTTAAAGAGAGAGCCTCACATCTCTAGACTCTCTCTCTCTCTCTCTCTCTCTCTCTCTCTCTCCATAAAGCAGGGAGGTTCATCTCAGCTGGCCAACACCCAACTGTTTCACTCTTACTCAATACCATTCCTCGTCCTCCTCTTCTTCCTCTTCCTCCTCCTCCTCTTCCCTCTCTTACTGCTACTCTTCACACTCCATCACCCCTACTGCCTCTTCCTTCCCTTCGTCGCCTCCGTCATCCCACTAACTGCCTATTCCCTCTCCCCCTCCGAAGCGATGTTCTCTCTCTCTCTCTCTCTCTCTCTCTCTCTCTCTCTCTCTCTCTCTACATACGGCGTGATAGCAAATCCCACAGAAGATCAATTGCCTGGCGAGGATGTCCAACTCTCTCTCTCTCTCTCTCTCTCTCTCTCTCTCTCTCTCTCTCTCTCTCTCTCTGTCCGGTAGTAGTAGTGGCAGTAACACCAGATAGGGAGGAGTGGTGGGTAGTGTTGGACAAAAATCTGCCTCCAGTGCATTTTTTATTTGTTTTTATTTTTTTCCAGTGACGCAATGCAGGTTCCACTCCGCCGTGTGTGTGTGTGTGTGTGTGTGTGTGTGTGTGTGTGTGTGTGTGTGTGTGTGTGTGTGTGTGTATTTGATGTGTTGTATTTAAAAGCTTAACTTCCTTCACTTATTACGAGATTATAAACTTTTTCTTTTTTTCTATTGCATATTACACACACCCACACCCACCCTCACACACACACACACACACACACACACACACACACACACACACACACACACACACACACACACACACACACACACACACACACACACACACACACAAACAACAACAACAACAACATCAACAAAAATAACAACAACAACACCCAAATTTCACTCATAATAACCTTACAGTCTTTCTTTCCTGACTGTTTCCCCTGCAGTATATAAGCAATGCATCATCAGCTGTAGCGAGGGGAGGCGGGAGCACGGTGGTGGTGGTGGTGGTGGTGGTGGTAGCATTTCACTGGGACACAAAAACCAGTTCGCTACTTCAGTCGAGCACCAGTAGTCCTCTTCATTTAAACTTAAGAACATAAAGGAAGCTGTGAGAAGCCATCAGATCTACACGTGACAGTCCATCTGGGCGCTAACGTATCAGATATAATTTTTTGACTACGAAAATGGTATGATATTTGGCTAATACGTGTTTGCGTTTCGTCAAGCAGGTGAACTTTCCTTAACCCGACGCCCCCAGTGAAGCTTCCGTATGACTGCGCCCAAATGCAATACCGACTCAGTTTCATGACGCTTATCCTCCAATATTTAACGATATATTCACTATGGAGACCGGTATTCACGTACGCCTTTTTTTTTTCTATTTTTCTATTATTTTTTTTTAGAGTGTTGCTTTTGGCTAGTGCCCCTCCTACATAAAGAAAAAGGAATGTGCCCGTGGTGGTGGCGAGGGAGGATGAGGGAGGTAAAGGGGGACAGGTAGGCAGGTGTAGTGTGACGGGAGTGACTGGCAGCAAGGGCGGCGTAGCGTGATGGTTGAGACTGTAGGGACACGCAGCCTAGGAGGAGGAGGAGGAGGAAGAGGAAGAGAAGGAAGAGGGGGAGGAGGAGTAGGAGGAGGAGGAGGAGGAGGGGGTAGAACGTGACCTGAGGACAATAATGAGTCTTGGGGAGAGAGAGAGAGAGAGAGAGAGAGAGAGAGAGAGAGAGAGAGAGAGAGAGAGAGAGAGAGAGAGAGAGAGAGAGAGAGACTATAGACCCCCACTTTTTCTTATCTCTTTAATTACTTTGCTAGAGTGATGCTTCTTTCTTATCAATTCCTACTACCTCTGCTCCTATCTCCTTCCTCCTTCCTCTTCCTCCTCCTCCTCCTCCTCCTCCTCCTCCTCCTCCTCCTCCTCCTCCTCCTCCTCTCCCTGACCCCGTGAAAGCCTTGTTTGTGGAGAAATTATATCAAAGTTGACCTTCACATCCCCTTTCTCTCCCTCTAATCTCGTGGCCACTCGTCCTCTTCTCCCTTTCCCCTCCCTTTCTCTCTCTCTCTCTCTCGCTCTCGCTCTTCCCTCCCTTCCCTCCCTTCATCATCGTTATTATCACCATTTTCAGCCTCTCTAATTTCACTGCGGTACGTGTTTTTCATTTTTTTTTCTGTTTCTATTTTTTTATATTTTTTTCTCACGTTTATATTTCAGTTCAGTTTATTTCCTTCTTCAATTCCTGTG
>NC_087174.1:19940607-19953107 GCF_035594125.1 Scylla paramamosain | reverse complement strand
TTGAGTAAGCGGAACATTTGTTAATCTATTACTGGCATAAAAAGAAATTAAACTTGGATAATCCACACCTCGCACCCACACTCGTATTCTTAAACGCTCGGGGCCTGCGTGGGGACTGTTCTTAAAGCGTGCAGGGGTGATGGGTCGCCTCTCAAGGTTTCTTTTCTCATTTGTGGCGCAGAAAATGTGTTAATCTATTACTAGAATGATAAAAGCTGGGATAACCTACTCCTCGTATTCTTAAACGCTCTGGGTTTTCATTAAAAGTAATTTCAAATGCTGCAGAGGTGATGTGTTGGGCCCTTAAGAGTAATTATGTCATTATGATGCAAAATGTTTATTAGTCTATCACTAGAATCATGAAAACTCTTCAGAATTTCATTAATTTCAATTAAAGTTTATTTTTATGGAGCAAGAGAGGCTCATGCCAAGAGCAACAAAACTGATGTAAAAAAAAAAAAAAAAATCAAGGTGCCGTTCCTGAAAGAAATAGTTCAAAAGTAAGTTATACTACATTGTGAAGTGTCTTGAGGGCTTCCTCTTGAAAAGTGTAAGTCGTGGGCAGGAGGCGATACAGATGGAAGTAAAGTGGAAATAAGACGAGGCGACGTTTGAAAATACCAGATGCAGTCCCTTCCTGATGAACTCCTTCACTGTTCTCTGACCCTTCGTTCCTTCATCACAAGCTTCCTGCACAACACTTTTCAACACACTCCTGTAGACATCACACTGGCAACACACTGGAAATATATTGCCTCAGTCCCTCTTTTCTTTCCCTATAGGTGTTTGTAGTAATTCTGTGCAGTGCTCTTAATGTTAATTGTTGCATACGAGAATGAAAAGATTAAAATAACTAACATACCTGAAATAAAAAAAAAATCATACCAATACATAATTTATCGTAACGTATTCAGATTATGTTGATTCATATTTCCAGTGCGGTCTGTGATTTTTGCTTCCCTTCCCTGACCTCCCGCGCCCCGCTGTTGATTTAAAGAGATGGAGGTGAGAGGCTGTCGACAGAATGTTACCATCTGCTCTTCTCCCACACCCACGCATCCTCACCCATCCTCTCTTCTTTCACCCTCACTTACTTTTCCTCGTCCCTTCCTCTCTTTCGCCCCGTGAGTCGCTCCTTTGTCGGTGTCCAGCCTTTTCCTGCTATGATATTCGCTAAATTGCTTCCCTAATGTGACTTATATCCGTCTCTTCGTGGGGATTGCAAAGCTTAACTCCTCCTTCTGTCTTTTTCCTGTCTCCTTTCGTCCCCTCCCCCCTGTTTGTCTTTCCCTGCCTCGTGTCACGCTGCAGGGTTGAGTTTTTGGTGAGTGTGATGTCTTGCGGCATTACTCAGGCTATTCTGGTGTGATGGTGGTGGTAATGGTTCTGGTTGTGGACTATTATGCGTACGTTTATGGCGTGCTCCATTACGTTAACCGTGTTGGCGTTATTGCTGCCTCGTTGTTGCTTTGTTACCTCGGGGGCCTCCTGAGGTGCTTTGTGTTGTTATGGTCTCGTCTGTTGCTACGCCACGCCGCCTGCCCCAACTCACCTTAGCTCTGCCGGTGCAACCTTTAACCTTCTCGCAGTTGAAGCCAATGGTGGGGACGGTGTTGAGGTACTGGTCGAACTTGAGGCGGTACAGAGCTGTCGACTTGCCCGCCGAATCCAGGCCCAGCATGACGATGTGCAGCGTGCCCTGCGTGAGGTGCAGGGCGTCCAGGATCCCGCCGCTCCCGCTCCCACCGTGAGCACCTCCCCCTCCTCCTTTCCCCATGTTCACCCCCATCTTGAGTGACCAGGGGAGCACTGGGGAGTCGCGATCGGCGGCTTATCGGTTTTGTGTTCTGTAATTCCTCGCTAGTGGCGGCACTAGTGTGTTCCTTCGTCAGTAGTCTCCCGGCGGTCGCAACTGTCACTCACACTGCACCAGGAACTTTCTCCCCTCATCTCCCCTCACTGCTTCTGCCGCCCTCCTCACACGGCCTGGCGCGGCACGCTGCACGCCGCCCTGCTCGTGCAAGGCGTGTGTCCAGTACCCCGTTCCGTGGTCTTACCAAACCTTGTCTCGCTCACCATGCTCTGCCGTCCCTCACTCGCTGGCAGCGCCGCAGCCTCTCCGCTGTTCCCCGGGCAGGCACAGGCTGCTGCTCATCACCGAAGTGTCACACTCGCCGCGGCCTAGCGCGGGGCGTCCAGCTGGCCGCGGGTCATGTCACTGCCAGGAGTCATGCACCGCACCGCCCGCAGGTTGTGTTCCGCGCCGATTTGTGGTTCCGTGACAGCTGCTGTCTGAGCCCAGCTGCTCCCGCCACTGTGCCACTAACTCACTGCCTGGGACACTTTTGGCACCCTGGCCCTCTCTACCTGGCCCACACTGCCGCCGCCACCTCCGCTCGGCGACACATGCCTCGCAGTCTGAGTTATTTTCTCTCTGGCGCCACGGTCCCCTCACCGCCTCGTCTCAGCGGCCACCGAGCTGGGCGGCCACACTGGGCCGGGGATGCCGCGCGTCGCCACCGCGCTTATCTTGCCGGGAATCACGCCGCCGCGGGGCACCAGCTCATCCCGCCACACGGCCCCGGTGGGAGGAGGGAGGCGTGGCGGTGAGGGAAGGCATGCCTGGGAGAACACCTTCTGTGGCGGGGAGGGATATTGAGGGGAAGCGAGAAATGTGGCAGCAAACTCCCCCACCACGCACATGCGCTCCCCTCCCCCCCTCGGCCAGTGCCTCAGCTGATCCCATCGTCGCTGCTGAACGTTTGTCGCGGTGTTGTGTTGAGGGCAGCGAGGCCTGTAATGAGGCCTCCTTCATCAGGACCCCTCCTGGCAGGGAGAGGGCCTCCCCCGAGCCAGCCTTGCCCTGGGGCACACCCGGCGCCTGGGGGGGGGAGCCGCTCAGGCCCGCATCACCGTGACCCATGGTGCTGATCTGGCCATCAGTCGATAATGAAATTTCCCCTGAATCATAGATGACACCGTGGGAGAAATAGCGTGGAGGAGCACGAGGGCGGGAGTGCGGGTGTACTGCGCCGCCCCAGCACCAGCCTTCCCTGCGCCAATCAATAAGGACGGGAGCAGGTCACCAATCTCCTTAAAAACCTCAAGGCCGTGGAAACTGGGTCACCATCTCAAAACGCCGAGCCTCAAGTCGCCGGGCGCCTCACGTGGAGTGCCTGCCGCTGCACGAGTCCCTCACACGTGCTGCTGCTCCCTCACGGCCATGGGCGGCGCTGGAACTGCCCAGGAGCCTTGCCGCGGCGTCCTGCAGAAGTGTGCCAGCGTGTGGGAGGCGAGAAGTGGGTCACGGACAGACTAGGTCCCGCCGTGCAGGGGAGGGGAGCGGCGCGCCCTATCGACCCCCGTCCCCCATCGACCGCACTTTCCCCGTGAAATTGATGATCATCCACCATACTTTATAGCGACTGTTGGGGCGTGCTGGCGTGCCCCTCCGTGCCGCTCCCTCTGCTGCGGTGTGCCACTCTCACCTCTCCCCTCCTTGGCACCACGATCCTCAGGCACTTTCACACTCTCCCATCCCCCTCTCCCTTGCCCCCCGTCACAGTCTCCCCCTCTCGCATCCTGGCCCGACCTTCCTCATTGTCCTGTCTCACAATTCTTTCCTTGCCTCGTAATTGTGTTCGCCTTATTTCCTCTTTATTGCCCTTCGCCCTTCACTTACCGCGTCACTGCTCCTTCCCCTCGTCACTGCCTCTTGTCCTCCTCTGTATTCTCTGCCGTCACTGCCTATCTTGTCCTCGCTGCGTCCTTTCACTGCCTTTTGTCCCCTGTATCTCTCCCCTGCATCTTCTTCCCGTTCTCCTTCATTGCCTCCCTCTTGTCCTCGTCTGTACCTCTTTACTGCCTCTTGCTGTAGTCCTCCTTCACTCCTTCCTCTTGTTCTCTATTTTTTTTCTGTCTTCTGTTCTCGTTTTTCCTCACTGCACCCCTCTTGTCCTCTTGTCCTCTTGTTCTCGTTGGTATCTCGTCACTGCCTCTCGTCCTTGTCTCTGTTCTCTGCTTCCCCTTGTCTTCTCGCTTTCAACACATTCCTTTTCATTCCAGCCGTGTTTCTGTTTCCCGTTGTCAACCTGCCTCTCGCTGCTCTCTCTTTCTCTGTCTTTCACTATCCTCTTTCCCTGTGTCTCCTATCCTCTTTCTCTGTCTCTCCTGTCCCTTCTGTTTCTCATTGTCTCGTCTCTGTCACGGTGTTTCTCGTGTCTCATTTCAACATATTTCTTTCCATTCCAGTCCCATTTTTGTCCATTCTAGCTCTATTTATATTCATCCTAGCACCATTTCTATCTATTTTATCTCTATTTCTCACTGTTCTCTCTTCCTGGCTCCCTCTGTCCTCTCCGTCTCTCCCTTTCCTTCGTCTTTCTCACTTTCCTCTGTCTCTCTCTCTCTCTCTCTCTCACTACTTCCAGGCTGTGATCTCTCAGGTATACATAAACTGGAGGCGAGGCAGTCACAGTCAATCCCAGGCAGCTTTGCACACTCGCTTGTCCCCCGGCAGTCCATCTCACTCAGTACAGTTTCCACAGCAGTTTGAGAGTCTGTGTGATTGCATGTCCGCCTCGCTGCATCCCTGACCTCTCCCACCTGCCGTCCCTCAGCCAAGTCATACGAGGTGACCTTGTTTCCTTGACCATAATAGCTGTGTGTGTTTAGTGTAATTAATATGACGTGATTGCATCGTTGAGGTGAGTTATGCGCCCATGCAGTCAATGTTGCTGTGTTTTACTGCGTGTCTTTTCCTAATGGCAACGCGCTGGTGGAAATGACAGCGTGCATTCGTCGGTATTATCGTACGTTTCATAAAGCAAGGCGGACCAGTCCCAGTGTTTGTTTGCCGTGTCGTTGGGATTAATATAAATACACTATGCGTGCGTGCGCCGGGATGTGATGACGTAAACTGCGTCGCGTGCAAGCGAAGTGAGTTACGGGAGGTGATAAAGGCGCGCACAACAAATTCATGTGTAATGTTTCGTACAGGTTTGATTTTATATTGTAAATGTTGAGGGTATGTATTTTTTTCCTTATTTATTTATTTATTTATTACTATTTTTTCAGTTTTTTTATTATTATTTTTTTTTTATTAAGAGTAACACCACAGGGCACCTCTTGCTGTCTATATCACCACCACTGCAACCACCGCCACCACCACTACCACCACCACCACTACCACCACCTGGATTCCCTTAATGGCTTCCCCTCAGTTATCAGGACAATTATTCTTCTATATTGGAACATTTAGCCATTTTAACATTTCCAAATTGCCTCTCTCTCTCTCTCTCTCTCTCTCTCTCTCTCTCTCTCTCTCTCTCTCTCTCTCTCTCTCAATGAACTATCTATTTATCTTCTTTCTATCTATCTATCTATCTATCTATCTATCTATCTATCTATCTATCTATCTGTCTATCTATCTATCTATCTATCTATATATCTATCTATCTTTATGTCTATCTACCTATCTATTTATTTGTTTACTTATTATTTATTTATTTTTCTGTCTATATATCTGTCTATCTATATGTGGGTGTGTGTGTGTGTGTGTGTGTTTGTGTGTCTGTCTGTCTGAATGTCTATCCTCATAACTTCGGTAACAGCTGAATGAATTTCCATCAAAGTTCATGCAATTTTTTCCCTCTTTTTTTTCAAATTTTTTTCATTTTATTTTCCTTTTTTTTTTATTATCGGAAGAGAGAGAGAGAGAGAGAGAGAGAGAGAGAGAGAGAGAGAGAGAGAGAGAGAGAGAGAGAGAGGGATATGAGCGAATTCTGATTATTACGAACATTTTGCCACCGATTGCCTTCAAACTCAGGTGAGGGAGGGATTGCAAAGATAACCTCTCTTATTGCCTTCCTACGCTTCATGCTCCGAAACACTTCTGCGTCGCATCTCCGCTACATTCTGAAGGTTCCACGTATTTGAAGTTACACGGTTTTTTAAAGAGCGTTTTTTTTTTTTTTTTTTTTACGGTTCTAGTGACAGTTTAACGAGATTTCTACACATTTTACAGTAAAAACACTCTTGGAAATCCGGCTGATCATCTCTGTGGCCTTGGAAAATAGTCGTGGTTAGAGAGCAGAGCGTTTCTGAATACGAGCCTATTATATTATCAGTCATCCGTTTTCTGTGGTGGCCAAAAAAAAAAAAAAATAATAAAAAATGGAATCGTGCACTAAAAGATTTTGGGATATTTCGTAATGAATCGTTTTCGTTCCTTTCGATTCGGTTTTAGAGAAATGTGGCTTTTCCTTCAGTTTTTCATTTTCATTTTTTTTTTTTCGATATAGAATTCTGGCTAACATCTACATTCTACAATAACAAAACGAAAAAAAAAATAAATAAATAAATAGTGAGATATTGGATAGGTGAAGATAAAACTAAACAGAGAGGAGAGTTAACTCAAAAGACACGAACGAGCAAAGATAGAAGCAGACAAAGCGTTCCAGACTTCGCAGTGACAAGGATGGGAAATTAAGACAGATGTAGGCATAGAGTTTCACAGTTTAATATGAGTGACGATAGAAACAGGCATAGAATTCCACAGTTTGCTAGATGAGAGAGTAAAGAGTGAAGGAAGGGTTATGAAAGCGAGTTACGAGTGACGATAGAAGCAGACAAAGAGTTCCACAGTTTATCAGTGAAACAGACGAAAGAACAAAGAGCGAATGAGAGAGAGAAAAAAAAAAATTGTGAAAAGAATGAAAAAAAGTAGAAACATGAAATCCAAAGCATATCAGTGAGAAAGACGAAAGAATGAAGAGTGAATGAGACAAAAAAAAAAAAAAGGAAGGAAAAAAGTAAACACAGAAGCAAGTGAAGAATCCCGAAGTTTATCAGTGAGAAAACCAAGAGTGAAGAGTGATTGAGGCAAACACACACACACACACACACACACACACACACACACACACACACACACAGAAACCCGTAAAGAATCCTAAAGTTTACCAGTGAAAGAGACGAGTGAGTCAAGACATCGCTAAACACTTCACACACAACAGACACCATGGCCACGCTGCAGCCACCGTCCAGAAAGAAAGACGCACAAGTAAAACCACGAGTTAACATTTCAGATCAAACAGAACCAAAACAAACACTTCAAGGTGGAGCCGCCATCTACAAAAAAAAAAAAGCTAGTTCCACAGTTTTCGTAAGCTCCCAAACTAATTATAAATGTTGGTTCCACAGACGAGCAAGTAAAGACACAGGCTAGCATTCAACACCCTAAAGAGACAAAACAGACCGCACAATCTGGAACCACCATCTAAATAACAACAAAAAAATAAATAAAAAAATAATAAAAAAATAAATAAATAAATTCCCAGTCTACTCGTAAGCTCCCGAACTAAAACGCTCCTTATGTTGGTAAGCTCCCGAACAAACAGGTGCTGGTTCCAGGGGCGAACAAGACACCGAGTAAAGCTTCACACGAAACACACCACAAACTGGACCCACTAGCCAAAGAGACGAGGAGGTAAAGACGTCAGATTAACACTTCACCAGCTGAGGAAGTAAAGGTGCTGACTAACACTTCACACCAGAGATGCCACAAACTGGACCCACAATCCAAAGAGACGAGGAAGCAAGGACGTCTGGTTAGCACTTCACCATCTGGGGCTGCCAACCCGCCAGTCAGCGGCGTAAAAGAGGATAAACTTCGTCATTCCGTGAGATGTCGAGATAAACAGAAGTTGTCGGGGCGAGCGTGACCCCATTAATTCCCAGAGGCACTTGGCCGGAAGGGAGGCGGCAGAACTTCCCTTGAACAGGATAAACGAGACTGTCTTTATTAGTTCCCTGACCTCGTTTTCTTTCATGGAGTGCCTAATTGATAGTTGGAAATGATATGACTGCGTAACGAACTATTCAGACAGTCTGGCTCTCTCTCTCTCTCTCTCTCTCTCTCTCTGTTCTTGTTATTTTTCTCCCATAACTGTTTTTGTATCTGGTTTTATGACTATCTGATCTCTCTCTCTCTCTCTCTCTCTCTCTCTCTCTCTCTCTCTCTCTCTCTCTCTCTCTCTCTCTCTCTTTTGAAAAGCCAATATGAATAAAAAATAATCATTCACTATTTTTCATGATCATTTCCGCGCGTGAGTGGAGTTGTGGTGTATGGGTGAGTGTGGGTGGAGTGTTTTGCTTCCAGTGTTATGTGTATTTCCTGTGGTGCGCTTCCCTTCTCTCCCACTAAGGCTGAACATGGAGGATAAAGGAGATTAAAGTAATGGTGGTGATTTTTCTTCCCTTTGTAATGCCTGTTGTCTGTTTAGTACGTTGCTTCTTACCTGGTTTATACATTTTCTATCTTTACTTCTTAATTTGAGGGTAAAGGGACAAAGGTAATGATGATGGTGACTTTTATTCGTTTTTTTTTCTACATTCATTGCCTATTTAGACTAGTATGTTATTTGTTACCTGGTATATTTTTTTTTTCATCTTTCCTTTTCCTAGACAGTGTGTAGCATTCTCTCTCCTATTCTTCTTATGTATCTTTAGTGCCAAATGTATCTTCCTCTCAGTGCCATTTCCCTACAATGTTCCCTGTCCTTGCGTTTCACAGTGCCAAGGAAGTCATGTATTCTCAGTGCCACCTCTTCTTCTCTCTCGATTCCTGAGTGCTGTAGTGCCAAACGGTTTCCATTTTGTGTTTCCTTCACTTTACTCCAAATCTCTGTGTGTCATGGTGCCATACAAATATTTTCCTATATCACCACACCCTCCACATCCTAATCCCTGTGTGTGATAGTGCCAGACAAGAGCAATTTGTCCCTCAGAGCCAAACAAGACTAATTTGTCCCTCAGTGCCAAATCGAACCTATTTTTCAATAGTGCCAAATAAGATTAATTTAAATCCCCTCAGTGCCAAACATGACCCGCTTTTCCTTCAGTGCCAAACATGACCCATTTCTTCCCAGTGCCAAACATGACCCATTTCTTTCCAGTGCCAAACATGACCCATTTCTTCCCAGTGCCAAACATGACCCATTTCTTCCCAGTGCCAAACATGACCCATTTCTTCCCAGTGCCAAACATGACCCATTTCTTCCCAGTGCCAAACATGACCCATTTCTTTCCAGTGCCACCCATGACCCATTTCTTCCCAATGCCACCCATCTTCAACCTAATCTACATATCCCAGTGCCAAGACCTATTCTTCTTCCTCCTCCTCCTCCTCCTCCTCCTCCCTCACTGACACAGACACAGGTGATGTCAAGTCGTCCATTAGTGATTAATGTCGTGACTGATGGCTCCTTCCTGCCATTAATCCTCTTCAGGCACCGAGGTATCAATAGGTGTTGTGATTTTCCCCTCCATAACCGTCCGTCAGGCGGCTCGTCAAGTGGCACCGCGGCTCACTGAGGGAGGCAATAATCGTTACCACATGCGGCCGTGAGACACAACAATATTGATTCAGCCATCACGGCGGCGCTCGGCTCGACCTTTTTCCATTTAACCCCCTTCGCCTTTCTTTCTCTTTTTTGCCATATTGTCTCTCAGTCGTACATTACAACAAAGAGTCGTCGTTTGCATACGTGAACCGCCAGGTCGTATCGGCAGCTCAGAGACACGGAGGGGGACTGGCTGGCTGGCTGGCTGTGTGGCAGGGTGAGAGGAGACAGGGAGACAGCTGACAGGACACCTTCAGTCAATCAGTCCGGGCGATGCAGTGAGGGTAGGGGGCGGGGACTGAGAGACTAGACACCCGAGGCGGCACAGGTCACAGTGGACAAGCGCTGGCTCCCTGGAGGTTCACGGGACGCTGGGAGAAGAGATCAACTGGTCAAGGCAACGCGAGGGAATACGGTGAGGTGATAAAGCATCGTTAAAAAGGAGGAAAAAAAGGGAAGCGACCGTTCACTGCAGACAGGGACGTGTGCAAGATGAGAACGAGGATCCACAGCGCTGATGACCTTGTGAAGGGCGCGAAGCTGGACAACGGGACAAGCTGGGGGCGCTCGGAAGACATGAGGCCATTAGGCTGTCCTCGACATGGCCCTTGCGTCTATATTTGGCCACAGGAACGAGAGGAAGGGACACTAATGGGAAGCAAATACCTAAATTTAGCATATCGCATGATGGACTCTGGTGACATGACGCAGCAAGGCAGATAGAAAACGTAAAGCGCTCATGCCAAGGTTCAAACACGTGGCTCTCCTGACGTAAACAAGTCCATTAGATGACCTGCACTTCAGACACCAAGACATCAAAGGTACAAGACGTGATTTTTACCGCCTTTCAATGCCTCCCTAGCGGCTTATCCTGTAGACGCGAGTACGGAATTAATCTCACTTTGAATTGAAGAGGAGGGTGACTGGAGCAAGGGAAATGGAGGTGAACGATCGGAGAATACACGAGTACGATCATCGCAGCGCTGCGGGAAGCCATTACAAGGGACGCTGGAAGGCTGTGAGGGGAGGGTAGCTGCTGTGGCTGCTGTGAGGTCGTCAAGGGATGTTGGAATGTTTGTTTTTATTTTAATTTCAGGATAGTGTTAATGGATGTAAGGGATCGCATTCTCAACTACCTCTGCATCTTATCTCCACTACTTTTAACAGGTGTTAGTGGAAGGTATCTGAATTTTGAAAGACGATTTTGTGATTCTTGTGGTAGATTTACAGTTAGTGGAAGTCATTGGAGTTTCAAGTTTTCAAGGGTGTTTTCATGATTAAACTGATAGCTTAACGGAATCTTATGAAAGTTATTGAGGTTTCCAAGAGTGTTTTCATGATTTTAGTGGTAATTTGACATGCTTTAAAGGAAATTAAAAGGGTTTTCAAGAGTGTTATCATGATTCTAGTGATAGCTTAGCCGGTTCTAATTAAAATTCCCAAGGTTTCCAATAGTGGTGGTTTAACAGTGTCTAATGGAAGCTATAGAATTTTCAAAGGTGTTGTCATTATTCTTATTGTGGGTTAGCTAGGGTTCTGTGCTATCAGTGAAAGATACATCAAAAACACAACTAGTCTATGGCCTTTGAATGACCCTCACGAGAACACCGAGCGTCTTGCAACACTGGCCAACGTCTGCAGAAGGACCATGGGTAGATGAACGGTACGGGAAGACCTTCGTGAGTTAAAACGACACGAGTGAAATTAAAGAGCATAGCAACTCAGCCAACAAGAAAAAAACGCAAAACGCAACTATACCATCCTTTTTTTTTTTTTCTTTTTAATATTGCTTTAAGAGACGTCCTTTTTCTTCAACTTTTAAGATAATTTAGAGGTTGACGATTGAGTTACTTCGTGTTTTGGGTCTTCGTGCGGTTTGTGCCATAAATTTAACAGCTTATGAGAGTTATTGAAGTCTGGAGTTCTTAACCCTTTGATTGCCACTTGGTACACCTTTCCCTGATTACCAGTCACTCTGAGACATCTTTACTTGTTCCACAGCCACATGCAATCTTAGATATTAAAGCTATACTTGGCGCTGGTCAGACCTCATCTAGACTACGCTGTGCAGTTCTGGTCCCCACATTACAGGAAAGATATAGGTCTATTAGAATCAGTACAGAGGGGAATGACTAAAAGGATACAGGGGATGAGGAGTATTCCTTACGAGGCGAGATTGAAGTTGTTAAATTTACATTCTTTAGAGAGACGTAGGTTAAGAGGGGACCTGATAGAAGTCTAAGTGGTATAAGGGTTATAACAAGGGGGATGTAAGCAAAATTCTTAGGATCAACAGCCAGGGTAGAACACGAAATAACGGGTTCAAGCTTGAAAAATTTAGGTTTAGGAAGGAGATAGGAAAAAATTGTTTCTCAAATAAAGTGGTAGACGAGTGGAATGGACTCAGTAATCATGTTGTTAGTTATAGGACACTAGAGAGCTTTAAGTTTGCAAAGCTTAAATGGAAGTTATCAGCACTTTCAAGAGGGTTTTCAAGGTTTTGATGATAGTTCAGCATAATGTAATGGAAGTTATAGAGGTTTCCAACGTTGTTTTCATGATTCTGGTGATAGTTCAACGAGCTAATGGAAGTTGATGAAGTTTACAATGACATTTTCATAATTTTAGCAATAGTTTGACAGGCTCCAGTGAAAACTATTAGGTAACGGTTTTCAGGGTTGTTTTATGATAGTTTAACATAATCTAATGAAGGTTATTAAGGTTTCCAAGAGTGTGTTCATGGTTCTAGTGGCGGTTAGCAAGGCCGATTTATAAGTCTCCTTGATGAGAGATGCCGAGCGCTGGTACACACTCCTGGCGGTGTTCACGGCGGTGCTTTGTTGTGGAGTGGCTGACAGACGATGCTACACTGATTGCCTGCGGGAACCTTGCATGGGATTCACTGCTTTAAAAATAGAGTTGAGCTTTTGATCCGATAGTTTATTCATATATCGCAAACATGCAACGTGCACACACACACACACACACACACACACACACACACACACACACACACACACACAGAGAGAGAGAGAGAGAGAGAGAGAGAGAGAGAGAGAGAGAGAGAGAGAGCCAACTATCCACCCATCCACACAA
>NC_087174.1:19893107-19935607 GCF_035594125.1 Scylla paramamosain | reverse complement strand
CAGAAGAGCAGTCTGATCTGGGGACATTAATTGTGGTCCCCTCCCCAGACAGGGACTCCGAGGCTGCTGTAAGAGTCGCTGTAAAATTTTTGGATTTTGAGTGAAAGGTGTGTTTGTGCTTGTGTGTTTGCGTGCGTGCGTGCATGCGTGTGTATTAGGTGCATGTAATTTTGTGTGAATGAAGACGGTTGTATTTAGAGGGCAGGCTGTGAATGCTCCCTTGTCTTGTGAGACACAAAGGGAAATGTTCAGTGAGGTCACCGCCAGGTCACTGGAAAGTTCACAGCACCCGTGATCCAGTACAAACCAGGGCAGTGCTTCAGAACTCATTGGGAGTTATTACTGTTTCAGCAGGTGTCTGCTGCTTCCTCCTGGGGATAAGTTGTATTATTTCCATTAGTTATCTTTTCCAATCTCTACTTGTGTAATCAGTCTAATGATTGACGTGTCTTGCTCAGCATTTTGGCAGCTGGTCTGGGTTGATATGTTAAGGATTTACTAATATTAATATTCCAGTGTTCAGGGGTGGTGTACCTGGGCATGGCTTGGTCAAGTGGCAGGTTAGGTTTAGTGAGAAAAAGAAATGCTGCTAATTCCCTCCTGGCAGCAAGGCAGATGTGTGTGCATACTATATAAAAAAAAAAAAAAAACTGGTGTTACTTCAGTGTTATCAAAAACTTTATATATATATATATATATATATATATATATATATATATATATATATATATATATATATATATATATATATATATATATATATATATATATATACACACACACACCACAAACCTTCATATTCCCTGCATACAAACATTCCAGACTTGTGTTTATGTATAGATTATGTGGCAGATCTGAAGATGCAACAACCATATATACACTGCTGCAGATATATATATATATATATATATATATATATATATATATATATATATATATATATATATATATATATATATATATATATATATATATATATATATATATATATATATATATATATATATATATATATATATATATATATATATATATATATATACCAAAACTTATGGAATGACACAAGAGTAAACATTCAAACCTCCACACACAGAAGCAACGACAAATAGTCCTACTGTCAAATGTTTATATATATTGTCAGCCAGGAAAGGATTAGGTGTCTGGCTGTGGATTGGGGACTTCCTTGGTTCTTGCAGGATTAAGTAGCTGAGTTCATTGAGGCTGTGTTGTGATTGTGTCAGTACTCAGGATAGAACAATAAATAGTTGGTTCTAGGTTGATAAAGTTAGGTTTAAAAAAAGAGTAGGAAGGGAGTGGTTCTCAAATAGTGTTAGATGAATGGAATAGACTCAGTGATCAGGCTGTCAATGCTGAGTTGTTCAGGAGCTGCAAATGAAGGTTAAGCAAATATATGGTTGAGGTTGATAGGTGGAAGTAGGTAGGCTTGTTTTGTACGGGGACTGCCATGTGTAGGCCTGATGGCTTCTAACAGCTTCCCTTATTTTCTTACGTTCTTATGTATCAGTTGGACAGTGTTGTCACTGTGTGTTTGTTTACAGAGCATAAAAGCAGAGCAGCAGCAGCAGCAGCAGCAGCATGGTGGGCCGGCGGGGCAGACCGCCCAAGAGGAAGGTGGAGGAGCTGCAGGAAGACCACGGTGAGGCTCAGTATATTGTCATCATTCTTTGACGTCAGTGGCTGTTCTTTATGCTTGATTTATTATTAATTTTTTTTTTTTATGTAAGAGGGACATTGGCCTAGGACAACAAAAATCATAGTAAAAGGGCCCCTGAGGTTCCAGTCCCTAGGCTTAGGAAAACAAAAAATAACAAAAAAAAGCCCCCCAGAGGTTCCAGTCCCTTGTCTTAGGAGGATAAAAATAACAAAAAAAGGCCCCCAGAGGTTCCAGTCCCTTGTCTTAGGAGAATGAAAATAAAAAAAGGCCCCCAGAGGTTCCAGTCCCTTGTCTTAGGAGGATAAAAATAACAAAAAAAAAGGCTCCCAGAGGTTCCAGTCCCTTGTCTTAGGAGAATAAAGATAAAAAAAGGCCCCCAGAGGTTCCAGTCCCTTGTCTTAGGAGAATAAAAATAACAAAAAAAAGGCCCCCTGAGGTTCCAGTCCCTTGTCTTAGGAGAATAAAAATAACAAAAAAGGCCCCCAGAGGTTCCAGTCCCTTGTCTTAGGAGAATAAAAATAACAAAAAAAAGGCCCCCAGAGGTTCCAGTCCCTTGTCTTAGGAGAATTAAAATAAAAAAAGGCCCCCAGAGGTTCCAGTCCCTTGTCTTAGGAAAATAAAAATAAAAAAAGGCCCTCAGAGGTTCCATTCCCTTGTCTTAGGAGAATAAAAATAACAAAAAAGGCCCCCAGAGGTTCCATTCCCTTGTCTTAGGAGAATAAAAATAACAAAAAAGGCCCCCAGAGGTTCCATTCCCTTGTCTTAGGAGAATAAAAATAACAAAAAAAAGGCCCCCTGAGGTTCCAGTCCCTTGGCTTAGGAGAACAAAAATCACAAAAAAAAGGCTCCCAGAGGTTCCAGTCCCTTGGCTTAGGAGAACAAAAAATAACAAAAAAAGGCCCCCAGAGGTTCCAGTCCCTTGTCTTAGAAGGATAAAGATAACAAAAAAAGGCCCCCAGAGGTTCCAGTCCCTTGGCTTAGAACAAAAAATAACAAAAAAGGTCCCAGAGGTTCCAGTCCCTTGTCTTAGAAGGATAAAAATAACAAAAAAAGGCCCCCAGAGGTTCCAGTCCCTTGTCTTAGGAGGATAAAAATAACAAAAAAAGGCCCCCAGATGTTCCAGTTCCTTGGCTTAGGAGAACAAAAATCACAAAAAAAAGGTCCCCTGAGGTTCCAGTCCTTGAAAAAATAGTCAAAAAGGATCATGCAGAGTTGGAGAATCATTGAAATGTTGTGTAGATTCAGATGATATAAGGATGCAGGTGTCAACTTTTACCTGCATCCACTGATATGTTCAGGCACGCTTACATCAAATTGCTGATTAAGGAATTGACTGTGGACTTGTTGAAGAAATAAAGGAACCACAAATATCACCAGTATAGATTACTTAAGAATGGCCGTCCACAAGTCATCCATTTGGTTCAGTGCAGCAGGGATTGAACAGAAGTGAACTCATTTCAGCTTGGATAATCTGTCTTTCGTGGGAAGGAAAGATAACAACAGAATGTGGGTGTCTGAATATACTTGTTGTGCAGGAGACTGGGGAGATGGACAAGAAGAGAATGTATTGTTTCTGTGTTGGTGTAATCAGTGCAGGAGGCACTGCTAGTGTTGGTGTTTGAAGGAAGGTGTTCAAGGACTTGTTGCCTTTGTTGACTCTTTACAAAATTGCACAAACAAACAGGACCTTTTTGAGGCTTGTATTCATCATCATTGAGCTTCTGTGTTTCTGATGTTGACTGTCAGTCTTCATCACCTGGACGTCCTCTGGTAGTTGTATTATTTTGCCTTATTATGGTTTCTACTAGAAGAGTAATGCTGTTGACTTTCAGATGGAAAATCAAAGTCTGCCAAGGAGGCCAAGATTGAGGCCATCTCCCTGGACGCCTCTGAGCCGGCACACATCGCCCTGCTGTCCCTCACCTCGGAGGCCTGGAGGCACAACGACGAATCTGAGGAGTGGAGTGAAGACCACGCCTCAAGGGTTTCTGAAGCTGAGAAGGGGAAGGGAGGCACTCTGAGCCAAGGCATCTGCTGGAGGGGCATCCCAGACCCTCCTCCCTCACAGGTACTCTTATATTTTACTTGTATAAGGCAAGTGAGGGAGGAGTGCTTTCTCTTCTCCATCAGGGGCCAAGGGGTAAAAAGAATGGTGTGAATGTGAAGGTTGTGTGCTTTTCTTAGCTACCTGTCCTGGCATATACTAGGAAACCATAAAAATGACACTTTTCACTTTTGTTGTATTGAGAGACACGATCCCACAATACATTTTTATAGTTCATTTTATTTCAGCTCAGTCTTATTATGATTGACTTTGGGTTACATTGCAAGAGAGTAACATATATTTACAAATAATGTGGTCTGACCCATTGGTGGGCACACACAAGGTGCACCCCTTGATGGGTCGTATTGCAAGTGTGTGGTATATTATTCTGATGTCCATGCTGTAGCTGTATACTGATACCAACAGACTCTGCAGTCCTTACAGACATCACTCACCTCTGCTCACTCTAAAAGTTCAAGCAATACTGATGTGATGAGAGGTTTTCATTGCCACACTGGAGGGGAGTCTGCCGCACTGCCAGTCGCACATAATGTGTTAAACAGATATTCCTGTGTATGCTGACAAGATGTGGAAGGTGTGATGTGCTGTGTGCAGGAGATAGTACAAGTGGTAGTGCAAATCCACAGAACGCCTGACTTCTGATCTTTCTAAAATTTCTGATTGGGGCAGAGCAAACTTGGTATTGTTCAATGCCTCAAAAACTCAATTCCTCCATCTATCAACTCGACACAACCTCCCAGACAACTATCCCCTCTTCTTCAATGACACTCAACTGTCCCCCTCTTCTACACTGAACATCCTCGGTCTGTCCTTTACTTATAATCTGAACTGGAAACTTCACATCTCATCTCTAGCTAAAACAGCTTCTATGAAGTTAGGTGTTCTGAGACGTCTCCGCCAGTTTTTCTCACCCCCCCAGCTGCTAACTCTGTACAAGGGCCTTATCCGTCCATGTATGGAGTATGCTTCACATGTCTGGGGGGGTTCCACTCATACTGCTCTTCTAGACAGGGTGGAATCAAAAGCTTTTCATCTCATCAACTCCTCTCCTCTAACTGACTGTCTTCAGCCCCTCTCTCACCGCCGCAATGTTGCATATCTAGCTGTCTTCTACCGCTATTTTCATGCCAACTGCTCTTCTGATCTTGCTAACTGCATGCCTCCCCTCCTTCCGCAGCCTCGCTGCACAAGACTTTCTTCTTTCTCTCACCCCTATTCTGTCCACCTCTCTAACGCAAGAGTTAACCAGTATTCTCAATCATTCATCCCTTTCTCTGGTAAACTCTGGAACTCCCTGCCTGCTTCTGTATTTCCACCTTCCTATGACTTGAATTCCTTCAAGAGGGAGGTTTCAAGACACTTATCCACCAATTTTTGACCACTGCTTTGACCCTTTTATGGGACTGGCATTTCAGTGGGCATTTTTTTTTATTAGGTTTTTGTTGCCCTTGGCCAGTATCCTTCCTACATTAAAACAAAAAAAAAAAAAAATCTTATGCTATATATTCACAAACTTCATCCCCACTTACTTATCCTCAGGTGGTTTTGAGCTGCAGAAGAGTGGCCAGTGGTGAGGAGTTTGACTGTGAGACTCAGACCTTCCACTTCACCCATGTGTCCACCAGCAAGGTGGTGGTGGTGCCAGACTCAGACACTCCGGAGACCATCAAGGTGGAGATAGACACAGACCAGGTGAGGCATTGAGTCAAGTGTGTGCGTGCCTGATTCCATGTATTTATGTTGATATTCGTGGTGGCATGGTAGGGGAGAGTACTTGCTGGGAAGGAGCCTTGTTCTGTCCAACCTGTGGGGCTGAACATTGTAAAGTGAATGTGCAAGTTGTGTGCCTTATCTTGGCTAGCCCCCTTTTTGAGGGAAACAGCCTTGGAATAGGAATGTTTTTATCCATGAAACAAGTTGTGAGAATTTATATGTACAGCTTATGTGAAATTTTTAATCCCAAAAGTCTACATGTGATATTTCATGAAATAGGGAAATTAACTATAGTGGAACTAGACTAACTTGGTGCTTGGGGTGTTGGCTTTTGTCACCACAACCCTGTGGTGACCTGACCTGACTGGTCAGCATGGTGCAGTCTGTGGGACTCACATATTAAGGGCACAGTTGCAGCAGTGCTGCACAGCCTATCTGTGTTGCCAAGTATACTGGAAGATATAAAGCGTTGTTGTTCCATCATCAGTTTGAAAGCCATTAAAAAAAATATGCAGTTGTATATAACAACTTATAATTTTGGAATAATTAAGGCAATGGATGACAGTATGAGCAAGAGAGAGAGAGAGAGAGAGAGAGAGAGAGAGAGATGTGTGTTCATATGCCTGTTGACTGTGAATGTGACACCAGTGTGGGACAGGAGCAGCCAACACCTTGAGTACCAAGTTAGTCTGTTTCCACTATAATATGGTTAGTATGTTATACACTGCAAATTTACAGTTTGTAAATGGAAAAAAATAGCTCCTGAAATATCTTGCGTACATGGAAGATTTTATTGTGTATTCTGGTGATGTTACTATTAAAAGTTGTATTTATGGAAGAAGGTTGCTGTGAGAGGAATGCAGTGTGAGTTGTAACCTGAGACAAGCAAGTGTGAAGCAGTAAATCCTTTATAGATATCAAAGAAGAGCTTTAAGCTTGATAACTAACACCAAACAAGAGAGGCCAGCCTTTACTCTTGTGAATTTTTTCAGAATGACTCTTGTAGTGAGATGTAGGTAGTTAAATCCATGAACAAGTTGCTGGCCATTGTTAGAATATGGTTTGTTTCTGCTATTTTAGCAGGAGGAGTTTGTGAGTCACCCGCTGGTGTGCTGCGTGGAGGGCTGTGAGACAAGCTCTGACGCAGACACCACCACCACCTTCTACGCTGTCCCAAAGGGAAGGGAAAGGTCATTATGGGCTGAAACGCTTGACATTGTGTAAGTAACATTCACTAATCAAAAACATTCTAGAGTCATGTTTTCCCAACTGTGATTAAAGTTAATCCAAATCATTTCCGTCTTTTCATAGACGTCCAACCCTTCAGGAGGTAAACATATCACGCAGGGAAGCCACAGAACGCCTGACTTCTGATCTTTCTAAAATTTCTGATTGGGGCAGAGCAAACTTGGTATTGTTCAATGCCTCAAAAACTCAATTCCTCCATCTATCAACTCGACACAATCTTCCAGACAACTATCCCCTCTTCTTCAGTGACACTCAGCTGTCCCCCTCTTCTACACTGAACATCCTCGGTCTGTCCTTTACTTATAATCTGAACTGGAAACTTCACATCTCATCTCTAGCTAAAACAGCTTCTATGAAGTTAGGTGTTCTGAGACGTCTCCGCCAGTTTTTCTCACCCCCCCAGCTGCTAACTCTGTACAAGGGCCTTATCCGTCCATGTATGGAGTATGCTTCACATGTCTGGGGGGGTTCCACTCATACTGCTCTTCTAGACAGGGTGGAATCAAAAGCTTTTCATCTCATCAACTCCTCTCCTCTAACTGACTGTCTTCAGCCCCTCTCTCACCGCCGCAATGTTGCATATCTAGCTGTCTTCTACCGCTATTTTCATGCCAACTGCTCTTCTGATCTTGCTAACTGCATGCCTCCCCTCCTTCCGCGGCCTCGCTGCACAAGACTTTCTTCTTTCTCTCACCCCTATTCTGTCCACCTCTCTAACACAAGAGTTAACCAGTATTCTCAATCATTCATCCCTTTCTCTGGTAAACTCTGGAACTCCCTGCCTTCTTCTGTATTTCCACCTTCCTATGACTTGAATTCCTTCAAGAGGGAGGTTTCAAGACACTTATCCACCAATTTTTGACCACTGCTTTGACCCTTTTATGGGACTGGCATTTCAGTGGGCATTTTTTTTTATTAGATTTTTGTTGCCCTTGGCCAGTATCCTTCCTACATAAAAAAAAAAAATAATAATAATAATTTTTGTGATGGCAGCACTGCCACTTATAATATGAGGAAGATTTTGATGAAGCTGGAAAGTAAAGTTAGCTTCCCCATAGTGGTTCAACCAGTGACTGCTTTAGTAGCCGTTGGCACCTTACTGGTCACTGTCCTGGTTGGTCCCGTGTTGGTAATGTTTTGTAAGCAGCAGCAGCTGCAATAGTTTTATTGACAGTTTGTCCAGAATTTCATTTTTGTAATATCTTGAGGGATTTCCTTTCAGACCTTGTGTTGAAGGTGATTCAAGGCAACATGTTTGCAGTAAACACTTCATCACTCCCACCAAACTGCTGAGTGGGAAGGGAAGAACAAGAAAAAAGAAGACATGTGACATGGTAAATATCATGATCTCTGCCAGCAAGGTTTATAGTTAGATAGAAGTAATTGTCAAATCTGTAAATGTCACTTAACTGTTTCTGAGCATTCTGCTTCTTGTGTGATGCCTTACTTGTTTGGGATGTCAGCAGTATGGAAAAACTGCCCTTCACATCAAATGACATCTCATAATGTTCTGTTCATCATTTCAGTTGGTTGCAGAGGAAGCAGAGAAAATTAGACAAGGACTGTCTTCTGGCAGGCCTAAGAGAACTCCAAAACCTAACAAGAACTATGACTGGGCTGAAATGTAAGAGACATGTGGGAACTGGTGAAGTTTTACATTCTAGAGTGTGACTTTGATCTAGAACTTACCTAAAGACAATGGAAAGAGTGTAGAATTTCAAGGCTTGAGTTCTTTATCCTTGACTGGTTTTTATGGATGTTTTTATGCCTTTTGGTGGGTGAGTGAGTTAAGAGAGCTGATAACAATTATACTGGAAGCATACTCTATGAGAGGAAAAATGGTTAGCAGGGAATATATAATCAATAGAATATAGGAGGGAAATATGTAAAAGGAAGATTAAAAAGAAAGCAAAGACTTTGTTAAGAATATGGAAGGGAATACACTAAAGGAAGGTTAGAAAAAAAAAGACTTCATTATCATATTAAGATTGAGTTAGTTCACTGTCACAACAATCCTACCATGCAAGTGTTCATGGGGGGAAGATGATGTAAGACACACCTAAATATTCACATTACTAGCATCTGCCTCTCCTTGTCATGTTTCCACAGAGTTCCGTTGATCAAGGCGGAACCTGATGACCTGGAGAGTGAGCTGTACCTGAGCACCACCTTGGAGAAAACAGGAGGCACTGCAGCAACTCCCAGGAAGCATTTGTTGTCCTCTTTTAAGGAAGACAAAGAAAACAAAAAGCCTTCTTCAGACACTGAGAGAGAGAATCTGAAGATGGATGATGAGGAAGAGGAAGATGAAGAGGAGGAGGAAGAGGATGACTTGGAGAACATCAGTCTACCCAGTCACCCCCGTCCTCCTCCGCCCAAACCTAAAGGCCGTCCACACAGGATAAGAGACTCCGGCACCCAGACAGTGAGTGTGGGGAGCTTTCGTTGCCAGGGGGAGCTGAGTATTCAAGGAAGGGATGTGTAAGGCATGGATGGATAGGACAGCCAATGCTTGCCAGTGGTATCATGGCCTGTATTGAGAAACACTTTTCTCTCACCATGACTGTTTTCAAAAGCCATAGAGATGATTAGCTTTGTTCTCAAGAGTGTTTCTCCTTTTAATAGTGTAGAGGACTTGTTAAACTGTCACTACAATTATAAGAATACCCTTAAAAACATGAGTAGCTTCAATCAGAAGTTTTCCAGAGTATGGTTCTATGTCTGTGTTAATAGTGTCTGTATTCATGCATCCTTGGTCATTACGTTTTGAACTTGTAAGGAATCTTTTTGACAATTGATGTAAAAGCTACTGGTGGATGATGTAATGCTGTCTTTTCTCCTCAATAAGGAAAGTGCGTATAGGACGCCCGGACCACGGCAACCACTGCGGGAGGTGAAGGTGCAGTGCAACATCAACTCTGAGGCTCCTAGTCCCTGCACCAGCTGCTCCTATGTCAACTGGCTGAGGTAAATACTCGAGAAACTGTGTAACGCAAGAAAATAGTAGCTTGTCTATACTATGTCCTACATTATTCATTTATTGATGTCTGAAGATGGCTCACACACTGTTGAATAGATTTACTTTAAATGTGTATTTGAAAGAATAAAGCTGAAATGAAGAGTAGAGAGGAGAGATACATGCTAGTGTTGTTACAGAAATAATTAGCTATACAAATTTATTAACTATTCTTTTTCAGACTTGAATAACCATAAATTCTAAGTACCTGTGTGTGCTGTAGCTGTACCTTGTCACTGCTTTCCATCACTACCTCTTACATCTTGCTTCCTTTCCTCAAGGCAGTGACTGTGGCAGAAAAGCTCTACCTCTCCCTATCCTGACACTTTTTACTTTGAGCATTCTACCTTTACTTGCACCTCTTTCACACACGTTCTCAGTCCTTCTACCTCTTATATACCAGGCAGGCAATCACATATGGGATGGCTCAGACAAGACACCACACTTTTACACACACACACACACACACACACTGTTCACATTCATCCCTCTGTGGAATGAGAAGACCTTGTGGCCTTTTTGTCCCATAAGGCCTGGTAATTTCACTCCCACACTTTGAAGTCTCTTATAGGAGAGGAGAGCCACTTTGAAGGTGGAAGGATAGGCATTTGCATATGATGTTTTTGTTCACTGATATCAAAATGCTTTAGGTTTTTTTATCTTGAATGTAAATCTTGATGTGACCAACACTTCAGAATGTTTACTACCATTGGCTTGTTGATGTTTGTTGAAAGGTATTGGACTTCCATTTATGCTTATACTGTTACTTATGCTGTTCCATGTTTTTTCTTTGTTGCAGTTAATTTTTCATGTAAATATTATAATGACTCGCATGCTTACAGGCTGGAGGAGCTCTTGGTAGACTGTGCTACCAAGATGGAGGGTGGATTGTGTGTACCAGAAGTGCAGGAGTGCCTGAGGAAGGTGGTGGACAGTGTGCCTCACCCGACGCACGCCACCAACGTGCTGAAGCTGCTCAGCGGGGACGACAGGGACGCACTGGAGGTAAAACACTGCTTATCCATTCCTTCATGAATAGTGGGCATCACACTAGTGGGTGACCTCTGTGTGGAAAGTGGGAGTGGACAAGAAGACAAACCTGATTTTTGTAATGGAGCAATTTTTCATATATTTTATATTTTTTTTATTTTATGAAGGAGGGAACACCAGCCAAGGGCAACAAAATGAAAAGAAATAAGGCTCACTGAGGTGCCACGCCCCAAAAAGTAAAAAAATGATTGTTAGAAATTAGAGTGTAAGTGTCTTGAAACCTTCGTCTTGAAAGAGTTTAAGTCATAGGGAGGAGGAAATACAGAAGCAGGCAGGGAGTTCCAGAGTTAACTGGTATATCTACAAATGATGGCATTTTTCATATTAATTGTAGTGTTTCTAGCTGCAGTTACATATAAATAGCAAGAAAATGAATGAGCAGTTGTGTGCACCTCACTACTACACTAATTAATGAAGAGATTGATTATGATGCAGGTGAATTTTAAGATTTGGTTAATTCTTGGATATTTGTGTTGTCCGTTGTATGTGAAGGATCAAGAAAGTTTGCATAATCTTGAGAAATGTGCCTTTCAGAATTATTGCTATAAGGAGTGCCATTCATGAACTGTCCATTTACTAAACATAACTGGCAAATAGAAGACAGGAAACTTTGCTTTTGTATAGTTGCCAGACAAAAAATATGACATAATTGATTGGTAGAAAAGATATATAATACTATTTTTGTAGACTGTGCTTTGTGTAGGTGTGCATTTAGGTTTGTCATTTAAGTTCTGTCATCAAGTGTCTAATAGATGTACATTACATTACAGAACACCAGTGATATTATTCTTGTACCGAGCCAAGAGGACGAGGTTGAAGTTGAGAATGTTATACACACAACTGTGGTAAGTGTTGGTCACAATGACATTAATGTCTTACTGAACTGGAGTATGTCGAGAAGAAACTTTGAGGAAGGAAGGAAGGAAGGAAGAGAAGGATGTAGAGGTGAAGATTAAGATAAGTGAAATAGAAAAGATGTGAAGAGTGTCGTTTGTGTGTGTGTGTGTGTGTGTGTGTGTGTGTGTGTGTGTGTGTGTGTGTGTGTGTGTGTGTGTGTGTGTGTGTGTGTGTGTGTGCGTGCACATACACCTTGACATAGCTTCCTCCCTTCATGGCTGGTGCTGGCCTGGCAGATAGATATGTTAAAACTATTTGCCAGACTTGATAAAAATTTCATGTGACTTCTAAGTAAATGCAAAATAGTAGTGATGTGTTGGTCTTCCTCTCCCCCTCAGGAGGAGCCAATCACAGGGGTGAGGGAAATCACACCAAAGACGTGGCAGAAGAAGGCCAAGTGGAAAAAAGCCCTGATACCTGTAAATTATGTCAATAAGGAGGAGGAAGAGGAAGACATGGATGGCCTTGGGATCCAGGAAGCCACTGAGATGGATGATGATGAGTTCCAGCCTAGCTATCTTGAAGGGGAAGAAACGGAGGAGGATGAGCAAGGCCTGGATGATGAGGACTGGACTATGAATAAATCAGGTGAGGAAAAACCTTTCAGTGTTGTCCAGTTTTCATGCTACAGCTGTTACATGCACAAGAAGACCAGTTATCTAGTATATAATCATTTAGATTGGTTAGGCTACTGTATTGTCTTAGAAAAAAATTCAAA
Organism: Scylla paramamosain; assembly: GCF_035594125.1. Taxonomy (NCBI): domain Eukaryota; kingdom Metazoa; phylum Arthropoda; class Malacostraca; order Decapoda; family Portunidae; genus Scylla; species Scylla paramamosain. Next base: position 19,923,225 of record NC_087174.1, on the reverse strand, counting down.
AGTCAGTTACAGTTTGGCATGATGCGTGTCCTGTTCAGCCTCCAACCACAAATGTCTGTATGCTCTTTCTGCCATGATCTCTTAGTAAAAACCAAAATGTTTTCATTCATCTTTGGCATGCCTTTACTGTCTTCCGGTCCTTAAGTCTTGTGCTCCTTATCATGCTGTGTTTTGCTGTCATGCTTGGGAATGCTGGGATTCTAATAGTAATCAGGCACTTTTTTCTTTCTGCAGATAGAGACTCCAGATCTGCTACCAAAAAGAAACCAAAGAAGACCCCACCGCAGCCCAAAGTTAAGAAAGGTAAGCTACACACATGTTCTTCGCCTCGCATGTTGGAGGTGTGCCAGCCAACCTCCAGCAAGTGAAGCATTGGTTTGAAATGTTTTATTGATTGATGAGATAAAGGGAAGGGCTGAGATTCCTACAGTGAGGTGACCAGAGGAAAAGCTGGCTCATATTTGCTTTCATATATTTTGTAGAACTTGTATTTGATTTAAAAATGTTCAAATAGTTTGTTTAATTAAGCTTATGCCTTCCACTTTATTGGTGCAGTGTGCTTTGTGATGTTTCATTGAGGGTTATGTGATTATTGTTCTTGTGTGAAGGACCAATGTACTGGACTTTTTTTCATTACACAACATCAATAATCCAATATCTCTCAGTATGGCAGGATGTTTATTCTGTCTTGGCAACTTAAAAAGAATGAAGTGTGCAGTCAGTACTTTCATAATGTGTTATGTTTGCTTTACCTTTACTTTAAACACTCCAGCTAAGTTACTACTTTGTGGTAATGAACTCATGATGCTGAATCATTACCACTCTCATTATTAATATTTGGGTGCCTGCTGTTGTGAGTCAAACGTGTGAGTGAGGTGATGCAGGTGTGAAGTGGTGGCTAGTCTTTCAGAGGTGAGGGTCAGTACACCCTGCTATATTTGATTTAATTTTCTGTACTCTCTTCTGTATTCAACCTAAGAATGGTGCTGGGCTGGGGACCTGTTATCCCTTGACCATTTCTCCCATTTTCAAAGTGATGATTTGGGAGTCACAAGTACAGCATTGATTTGCTTCAGAGAGGTAGTTTGTTTTCTGCCATGTAAAATCCTTTCACGGTCATCCCCTCACTGGGAGCACTTGGATTGAGGTGTCAGAATATATAGATGGATAGAGATAGATAGTTTGAGATAATACCAACAGGCATCTGATATTTTTGAGAATTTCTATTGTTTCTCATATTTCAAATGTAAAGGGAGCACTGAAGTATTGGTGAATAAGAACTTAAGGTACAAATCAGGAGCAGCTTACTCGACATAAGTACCCCGTGATTTTTTTTATAAATATTAGAATTGAAGGGATGAATTGCATAAGTTATTAAAGTACAATGAAGTGATGAATTAGATAAGTTATTAAAGTACAATGAAGTATGTCTGCCTCCACCTCCCTAAGATCTTGTGTTTCTTCCAGGGCGAGAATGTCCTGTGAGAGAGGCAGGAGGCCGGGAGGTGGAGGTAAGGGAGTCGGGGAGTGAGGATAGTCAGGACACTCTTGGGCTTGTTGACGCGGGAGTAGTGACAACTGTGCCTAAGCTGTTTGTGACCAAGAATGGCATGCTTAAGGTTCAAGAGTCCCACGTTGGAAGGCAGCGGAAGACACGGTTGGCAAATGATGATCGTTGGCTGCGGGGTTCCTTCACGTGCCCCGAGTGTGAGCTGGTCTTTACCACCAAGCTCAAGATGGAGCAGCACCAGCAGTATGTGCACAAGGGAGTCCCACCCTGGAAGGGAAGCCACCTCTGTGAGGAGTGTGGCAAGACCTTTACGCAGAAGGTGGGTCTGCAGGTTCACCGCATGCATAAACATGGAGACCCCAAGCAGTTCCCATGTCACCTGTGTAGTTATGAGGGAGTTACAAAGGCCAAGCTGGCCAGGCACCTCAAGAGTCACACAGACGAGAAACAGCTCACTTGTGAGGTGTGTGGAGTGTCTCTCAAGACCACAGACACATACAAAAACCATATGGCCCTACACACCAACCAGGGCCGCTACCAGTGTTCTGTGTGCAAGAAGGCATTCCACCATAAACAGTACTACGATGATCACTACCGCAGCCACTTCAGCTTAAGGGAGTACAACTGTGAGATCTGTCACATGCGTTTCAAGACCAACAAGTCCCTGCGCACACATGTCCGGGCTGTGCACCTCTGTGACAAGAGGATGGTGTGCCCTGTGTGTGGGGCACGCTTCATGACGAACTTCAACCTCCGGGGTCACATGAAGAAGCATAGCAGGCCAGAGGCTCCTCACTGCCGCCGCTTCCAATGCAATCTTTGCATTGTCAAGGTACACACCCAAGCTGAACTGAATGCCCATGTGATGCAGATGCATCCCAGAGAATGCGAGTCAATCGAGGTGAAACACGAATCGTTGGCTGCAACACCTCCGTCTTCTCCTAGGTGTGTGACACTGATCCCCAAGCCTCACCAGAAGGAAGTGGAGGACGGAAGTCTCCTGGGTTTGCAGCACGCTGGTGAAGGGGGGGAAAGGGTTAATAGTGGGTGTGAAACTGTTGGGTATGGAGAGGCAAAGGCATTTGTACAGGAGGGTTGCAGTGAAGCTGTGGAGGGGATAGAGGCTGTGGAGGTGGAGCAGCAACCCAGGCATCAGTTGACTGTTATCTATGTGTATGATTGCAACAAGTGTGGAAGCATCTTCTCATCAGAAGGCCTCCTTGCTGCCCACCAGGCTGCAGATCATCCAAAGGCCTCAAGTGACTGATAAAAAAAAAAAAAAAAAACTACAACTACACAGCAGAAAGAGTTGGTTTTCTTGCTCTTTTATGTGGCACTTGTTTGAAAACTAGGATGGTGCTGGAGGAATAAATATATTATATCTAATTATTTATTAAATTATATATATATATATATATATATATATATATATATATATATATATATATATATATATATATATATATATATATATATATATATATATATATATATATATATATATATATATATATATATATATATATATATATAAAATATGTGCTTGTTATACTATGGTGTACTTACTGTCTCACATTTTGTGTAGATATCAACCATTTATTTATATTTTTTATTAAAAATCTGATAAACCTAAATTGTATTGCATTTTATATCCTTTAGTAATTTTACCAATTTAAACATTTTGTAATTGTTGTGCATGGTGTGGTAGAAGCAAGTGAACATGGCAGTCTGTGTGAACTTAAGTTTTATAACCAAAATGCCAGCAGTGGATTTAATCAAGGATAATGCTTTATTGATTTGACTTGTCATCAAAGCAAGTCATTAGTGAAAAAAAAAAGAACTTGAGCACTGTGCTTCATTCTTCATGCTTCAAGAAGCTTTACTTCTGCCTCCAAATCACAACAGGAGTGTGTCAAGGTCAGCCACAAGTGGCAGCAACTTAATCGCGGGAGGTGCCCATGCCCCCCCCACCTCCGTGCCTGACAGCCGCCTCTCATTGCAGAACAGATGGTGTCGGCTGGAGAGGGGGCCGGGGCAGGTGAGGACGGCAGCACCGTGGCTGAGGACGACTCCACCACCCCTAAAGTGCCGGACACTTCACAAGGACGGCGGCGGCGCAAGGAAGGTGACACTCGCTGGATCAGGAAGACTCACTCCTGCAATATCTGTGGCTTAGTGTTCAGCACTCAAAAGAAATTTGATCAACACTTCAAACACATGCACCTTGGCATTGCCCCTTGGCATGGGGAGCACACCTGTGATGACTGCGGCAAAGTGTTCACGCAAAAGATAAGCCTCAACGTGCACCGCATGTTCAAACATGGGGCTCCACGGCGCTACCAGTGCTCCCAGTGTGTGTATGAGGCGCCCACCAAGGAGTACCTCAAGCGCCACATGAAGGTGCACACCAATGAGCGGCAGTTTGTGTGTCCGCATTGCCACAAGGGACTCAAGACGGCCGAGTCTTACCGCAACCACCTGGTCATTCACACCAACAAGGGCCGCTTTGTCTGCCAAGTGTGCCAGAAGGCATACAACCACAAGGGTGCCTACCAGGACCACATACGCACTCACTGTGAATTCCGGGACTATGCCTGTGACTACTGTGGTGCAGCTTTCAAGGCTTACAAGCATGTGGCGCGACATATCAGGGCCGTCCATCTCAACGACAAGCGGTTTATTTGTGACGTGTGTGGTGCCCAGCACATGACGGGCTTTAATCTCAAGGCTCATGTGAAGAAGCATGGGGACCTGTCCTCTCTCTCCTATGCCTACCAGTGCACTATGTGTGAGGCAAAGTTTCGGGGGCCTGATGGCCGGGCTGTTCACATGAAGGTTGTCCACACCACTCCTCCCACACCAGCCAACCCAAAGAACCCAGAAGCAGTGGAAGTTGGGAATAAAGGGGATGAGGGAGGAAGACTGGTGTCACCTCATCCCACTCGTCGCCCAGTTCAATTCCATTACTCCAAACTTTCGAGAGAGGACAGGGTTCATGGAGCTACAGGAAATAGTGGGAGGGAGAGTGAGTCCTGGGGCACCATCTACCTAGATAACTCAGTTGATTTCAGTCCATTTGATGGTAAAGAGGATGAGGCAGTGGTGTATGAAGTGTACAGTGGAGGAGAAGAGGAAGAGCTAGAGGAGCAGCTTGACAAAATGAAGGAGGAAAAGTTTTTTGCCTCGCAGGAGGTGGGTGCCTCTACTGCAGGCAACAATGACCGAGTGATACATGTCTATCCTTGCAGTGCCTGTCACATCATGTTCACTTCAAGGACCGTGATGGAGCAACACTACGAGACTTGTCAGCAGCGCCAAACAGTCATTAAGGAGGAACCTGTTTCTGTTGATCAAATGAGCGATTAAATCTCTCTTCTTTTCGTGTGTGCTCATATACAAGACTCAGAACTAAATAGGAAGGATGGCTTCTGTAGTGTGACTCAACCAAGATGGATTGTCTTTATTAACTTATGTATATTTATCAGGCTAACATCACTATCTTTATTAACTTATGTGTTACCAGGCTTATATCACCCTTGAAGGAAAGCATCCAAGACATGGAGTCAACACACTTTCACTTTCATAATATGGATGAATATGTAGAGACAATTGATATTATTGGTACAATTCTACAGGCTTGAAAATAATGTTCCCTCATGATGCTCTACTGATGGAAAATGAAAAAAAAAAAAAAAAAAAAACATAAATAAAGGATATATGCAGTAAGGTCAAGTTTCTTTTGCATTACTAGAAAGAGTTGTGGTGGAGAGTGACTGGTGGAGTGGGGAGTGTGTCAGTTGGGAAGTGTTGGTTTGATTGGATGTGCTTTCAGTATGTCTCCAAAAGAGTGGTTGGTCTTCCAAAGGTAAAAAAATGGTACACAAAAATCTTATGTAGGTATGTACATGGGTATAATGTTGGTAACCTTTTTATGCAACTTGCTTCAAAGTGATGATAAAGTCAATAATCTCAGGTACACTAAAAGTTTAATGTCAAGAAAAAGAATCATAGCTTAAATACTGTGAAGGTTTGGGATATGATCCACTATTAAAAAATATTCAGCCTTTGGTCAGGTTGTTACAGGTTTTCTCAAGATATTTGGCCATTCATGCAGCACTGTAGATGATTTGTCAGCATGTGCTGCTCGTTTGTCTGGCAGACAACAAGATTTTGAGGTTTTATGTTTGTACACACACACACACACACACACACACACACACACACACACACACACACACACACACACACACACACACACACACACACACACACACACACACTGAAATTTTGCTGATTTGTAGAAGTAGAAAATGAATGTGAAGTAGAAACTTGTGCTACAAGATTAAGAATAACTGGAACTTAACAAGAGGGGAGAAATATATATCTACATTGTACATATTAATGCCATTGTCTTCTTCCCCTGATGTACAGTTGAGAAAAGTCTAATCTGGTATAATTCTGAGTGATGAAAACCCAATATTGTGTTTGTGTGTGTGTTTGTGTATGTGTGTGTTTGTCAAAATAGTTCAGCAGTTTCCTTTTTTATTTTTTCATGCATTTTTTAAACCAGATTAGAGTTTTGCCAATAGTACCTTGTGAATGTAACACTGACAGTCATGTTTGGTGGCTGAAGTGCAACATGTGGATGCAGATCAGCCTGGGTGCTCCTCGCCTGCCACCTACCTGACTGCTGCTTCTCCTTGCAGGTCAGATGCTGGTGGCTGGCGAGGGGCAGCAAGGCTCAGTCATATCCCAGATGCCTTGCACCTCCACCTCCACAGTCAAGAAACAAAAGAGACCTAAGGGAAAACCCCAGAAGGATTTGAATCACGATGACGGATCTGAGGGTGCGGATCACCAGTGCTCGGAGTGTGGCGAGGTGTTCCAAAGCTTGCTGGAAGCCCGTGTGCACCAGCAGCAAATCCACACAGGTCCCTCCACCTGGCAGTTGCAGTACCTGTGCCAGACCTGTGGGGAGACCTTTGATGAGAAGAGAGGCCTACGCACACACCAGGAACTCCAGCATGGGGCGCCGCGCCGCTACCAGTGTGACCAGTGTGACTATGAGGGCCCAAGACTCTACCACCTGAAGAGACACATGAAGGTGCACACTGGTGAGCAGACACATGTGTGTAAGGTGTGCAACAAAGGCCTGAAGAGCCAGCAGGCGTACAGCAACCACATGGTGCTGCACACCAACCAGGGACGCTACCGCTGTGACCAGTGTGACAAGGCCTTCAACCAACGTGCTCTGTATGAAGACCACTGCCGCACTCACCGTTCTGCCCGCTGCTTCACTTGCAAGTACTGTGATGCTGCCTTCAAGACCTACAAGAATGTGGCATGCCACGTTCGTGCCGTCCACCTCGGGGACAAACGGTTCATCTGCGACATCTGCGGCAGACAGCACATGACCGGCGCCAACCTCAGAGGGCACATGAAGGCCCATCGGGGCGCTGCCTCCCTGCCTCGTGCCTACCACTGCTATTTGTGCAGTGCCTCTTTCAGGGGTCTGCGGGGACTAACAGTGCATCTAGAAGTGCTGCATGGGGTGGCTGAGGAAGGGCCAGAAGAACTGGGGAAGGGAGCCACTACACACCACCCCACACGGCGACCACAGCACATAGACTATGCTGTGGTGGATGATGGAGGTGATACGAAAATGTGGACAGAGAAAGAAACTGTTACAGGCTCAGATGATGTACAGACAGATGTTGAGAGGGAGGAAGAAGAAAGTGAAAAAGTGGAAAATAATGAAAAACACAAAGGAGAAATGAAGCAACATATTGATACTGAGGAGGTAGAGGTGGAGGAAGGAGTGGAGGTGAGGGAAGGCTTTGAAGTCAGTGACCTTGCCGAGGAGGGAGATGGAAGAACTGTGGTTGTGGAGAGTGAAAACTTTGTGTTTCGAGTTAGACCAGAAGAGATTGAATTTGAACTGTAGTAAACTCCTATTGACTTAAAGAGTGAAACTAATATATATTGCAGTTGAATAATGTGACCTAAGGCCTTATGTTGTTCCTCCTTTAGGACACACTGACATGCTTGTTCTGTAGAAAAGGTGGAATCTTCATGTGCCTGCCCAATCAGTCTCTCAAAGGAGGAATGCTGCTGTAATAAAAATAAATTGTATTTGAAATTATCTAATTAGTTTTATATTTTTCTCATTGAATTGTCAGTCATCAGTGAGGAGAGTTACACCCAAACCCCAGCCACTCCTGTGAGTTTGTCCTGAGTGAGGTGCAGTGCAGCACTCCAGCCCACTGAGTGACTCCACCACTACTGCACAAACTTGCTCTTTTCATAAGCTTTTCTTGAATGTGCCCTTGAAGCGTTTCTTCCACTATGTCACTCTTCACCCACGCCACCAGGATCACTAGAAGAGTTTTCACGTCTTTATAAATGTTGTTGAGTTGTTGAAGTATGCACTGAAGAGACTTTTTAGAGAGAGAGAGAGAGAGAGAGAGAGAGAGAGAGAGAGAGAGAGAGAGAGAGAGAGAGATTTGTTGTTGCTCTGACAGTCATTTTTTATTTTTTTTTTATTTTTTAAGGCACTCGATACTAAATTTGGCTATCCTTTCACACCCTTGGCCCCACGTAAGCTTTAAACGAGACAATACAAATAATATCATGAAGATTAATGTCTTTCTCACAAAGCCAGTAGGTGTGTACTTACCGGCTAGAAATTTACACATACTTATTTGCCCTATGTATCTTAACATTACGATACGTGTGTGTGTCGGGCTGGGGGTAATAGGATATAAATTTGTTTCCACTTCTCTCTTAAGAAATTTGTCACGATTGGGAGCATCACTGGTCTTCCTCATTCTCCCAGCTCGCTTCCCGGCCCCGACCAGTGTCTGTATGTGAGCCTTCGTGAGTTTGGTGGTGGTGAATTGGTAGTAATTTTGCAAAATAATGCCTCTTTTCAGACCACGGTGACGTGTTCGAGTCGGGGGAAGTGAGCTGCCGGCACTGCAAAAGGGAGTTTGCGGGTTTCGCAGTGTTCGATGGCCACCGATGTCGAGGACGCATCAGCAGCAACACGTCGGATCGCAGGTTCCTGTGCAACCAGTGCGGCAAGACCTTCACGCAGAAGATCAGTCTGCAGTACCACAACATCTACGTGCACAACGGGGAGAGGAAGGCCGCCTGTCCTCACTGTGACTACCGGGCCCCAGACAAGGCCAAGTTGTCTGTGCACCTGCGGACACACTCAAAGCTGCGGCCTTACGTGTGTGAACTTTGTAAGGCGTCTTTTAAGTTCCGCTCCACCTACCGCTCACACGTGGCGCGACACACCAACTCAGGCAACTACGTGTGCAGCCAGTGCAACAAGGCCTTCACTATGGCCTCCGAGCTGCGGGAGCACCGCCGCATCCACGGGCAGGAGCGACCCTTTGTGTGTCCGCTGTGCGCCATGACCTTCAAGCAGAAGAAGCAGCTGCGGGTGCACCACCGCGCCGTGCACCTGCGAGACAAGCGGTACGTGTGCGATGTGTGTGGCTCGTGTCACATCAACAACTGGAACCTTCGCGCGCACATGAAAACACATGTCAGAACGGACTCGTCCTTCGCAAGCTGCTGCAAGCTGTGCGGCAGCGTGTTCCGTGGCCGCGCGGGGCTAGCGGCACATATGCGGCTGCGACACGGCGGTCAGTATGGCCAACAGAATCCACAGGAGGAGTGGGAGGAGGAAGAGGATGAGGAAGAAGAGGAGGAGTTGAGTGAGAAGTACAAGATGGTGCTGAGCCTGGCGTCCCGGGAGGCCATCGAGCACGTGATTGAGCCTCAGCAGAAGCAGGAAGTCAAGATGATCGAGGTGTACTCGTGCTCGTGCTGCGGTCAGCTCTGTGAGTCCCTGGAGCAGCTAAGAGCTCACTCCTTTAGCGAGCACTGAGCATGCAGCCTCAAGGCGCGGCACTGCACAGGCGGAAGCTGTGAACGCTGCGTCTTAACTTCAGAGGATTGAACTCATGTAAGAGAAATGCCTTGTAAACCGCTGTATTTTCTAAGTAATAATAACGTGTAGATTCATAATGTTATTGCTTACAGTTCAGTGTTGTTTTCATTGTTCCCTCCTGAGGAATTGATTGAGTGTACTGACATTTCGCGGAAGGGAAGGGGGGGAGGGGACATGGGAATCTGGTGGACATCGTAGGAGGGAAGGGAAGGAGGGAGAGCGGTGCCATCAAAACAGCGCCTCCTTTTCAGTCTTGCGTTGTTTATAATATGATTACAGACTGTATTACTCCTTGTTTCGACTTCAGTAATAGCACACACACACAACACATCCACTTACCTCACCGCGGCTGACGGCGTGCGCGCGCATGTGCTGCAGACTCCCAGTCGAACGACTCTTGGTCTATAGGTTGGGAGAGGCTTTGATCTCTTCACAGTTATTCTAGCATGTACGCATAAGTAAATCCTTATGTTAGTGACACATTAGCTGGTTTTCGTCGTTAGAAACTGTTGTGGTGTAAATTTAGTGGCAGGTGTCTCGGCAGCAGCACACACATGAACAGTGGTTCAGTGTTAGTCTCGAGCTAGGTGTCGGATCACACCTGAAGTGCGTCATTGCTCAGAGACCAAGGTGGCTGCAGCCGGTCAGGAGCTGCTGACGCGGTGTTCTTTTTTTGAGCATGTGAGTGACTTCCGCGAGTGAAGACTATACTACGAGTGACGGATACTTTCTAGCTAGCCGCGGCGCATCCCCGAGAACGGAGGAGGCCTGGGAAGCGGCCAGGCAGCGGCGTCTACTTTAGTAAGGTGAGGGGTGAGCTGTGTTGCTAGGCAGATGTCCGGCATCACGGCACATTCCGGCTTCCCCACCCTAAAGCATCTTCTGTCGTCTCACTGCTAAAGAAAACGAGCTCTGAAGATTTGGAGCAGCACCTTCAGCGACGGGGCGGGCAGGGAGAGAAGAGGGACAGGCAGGCAGGCCGGGCAGGGTAATTAAGGCCGGTTCACACTAGTACGTTTTTGCGGATTCCGCACCGACGTCACTCCCATCCGCTAATGTGTGAACCGGACTCAGCTGGTGTCCGGCTCCGCCATCATTGACCGTGAGTCGTGTGTGGAAGAGATGAATCCAACTCTGTGCGTGTGTGCGGACGCGGTGTTGCCCATAATTTTTCTGTTTGAGTATTCCAGTGCAGTAGCAATTTGTGTGAAGCACATAATTGTAATCATAGAGATTGTAATAAGTGTATTCCAAGTTAAGACTGGAAATACTGCACCACTGTCTGAATGTGAACGTCAGAGATCTCGCCAGCATCAAAGCCAGCCAACTATACAAGTGACTCATTCTTTCGCACAGTATTCATACCTACCTGTACTCATACGAGGCTACCCCATACACACAGCATGCTCATGTGCACACCTACAGGGCAGCTACATATATGCGTTCCTAACAATAATAATCAAGAAGGCTCGAGGGAAGACGAATAGGGACCCGTAAAAACACTTAAAAACCCGTTTCACTTCAACTAGAGGCTTGTGGGTGTAGAAATATTGATAATCTGCCAATAGAATCATACAAACACCCTTTAAAACCTGTTAATCTGTCATTAGAATCGTAAAAACACCTTTAAAAACCCGTGTCACTTCAATTAGAGCCTTTTAAATGCAGCAGTTTTGTTAATCTGCCACTAGAATCGTAAAAGCAGACTTAAAAACCCATGTGCCACTTCAACAAGAGCCTTTGCAAACGGAGATCGGAAGACGGAAAGGTTCGTATTCCAACTCATCCGCTCCTAAGCTCCGCCTCTGTGACGTCATAGTAGAAGCGGAGACCGGGTGCGGAATACGCAAAAACATACTAGTGTGAACCAGCCTTAAGGGAAGAGGTATAGATTGGTTTATTATTGATATTAGTTTCTTTTAATTACTGGGTTAATTGTATTAACTGCTGCGTGTCACGTACAATAATGAAACTTACAATGCAGGACACACTGAGGCCTTGGCGTAAATGTAAAGATCTTTTTGGGGAACGAATCTGATATGGCTGTAATGCTCCGAGGGTGTGCGGCGTCTTGGATTTTTCTCCACCAAGCTCTGCACCGCTGAGTCTAAACTGCGTTCGTAATCGTTGGTGTGTTTGCTTACAGAGAAAGTAGTGGTGCGGTGCGCATGCTCCCGAGTCCACGACGTATTATGAAGTGTGAGACGTCACGTTCATTTTTCTGCCAATGATCGATACCTTCTGTATATCTGGCCAGTGCCAAGACAGCACGTTACCCTGTGAACAGGAGGGAACCACTTAAGACAGGGCTGCAGGAGGTGGACTTCAATTTCATCATGGCTGCCATCGTAACGGAGTTGAATAAATGCGAGTTTTATTATTGGAATTTTACTGCAAAATTACATTTACGAGACGACTCATCGATAGAGTTTCGGTTAGGTTATGTCGGTCATCGGTTTGGTTAATGTCCTTGGGGATTATGGTAGTTTAGGTTCACTTAGTGTCCTTTAGAACGGCGTCCAGTTTACGTAGGACAGGTTAGGGTCCATAATGGGGTGTCCGAGGGGGACGAAGCGTCCAATTAATTTACGTTAGTGTCAGTTTTTGGGAAAATTTTCTCAAGAATAAGTGTTTCTTCTCAGAATTTAAATGTTTGCAAGCCTATATTTCACAGTTTCTTCCCCTCCTAAAACTCCCGATTCCACAGTCTCTCCCCGGCCTGCTAAACGGGTTGGGGGAGGAGGGGCGAAGGGGGGCGGAATTATCAGAAAGAAAGTACCTACGTTCAGTAACGAAACTTGCATATCATGTAAGACACCGCGTGGCCTGCTTGTTGAAAAAGAATGGTAAAGAATAAACCATGCGCCTCTCCCAGCGCTCCCTGCCGCTCTTCCCCCCCACCTTCCCCATGCTCTTCCTCCGTCATCCCCCTGTCTGCCAGTCTCTCCCCCGACCACTCTTCTCCCCACCAGTGACGTCATGCAGACCTTGATTTGCTGCGAGTCTTAACGCCGGAAAAAAAAAAAAAAAAAATGGATCGATTTTTTAGTCCTGCAACAGTGAGATCATATGGCGCCGGCTGGAACCAGGAGAGAGCGCTGCTTCTCCCTCCGGGAAAAAAAAAAAAAATGTGCCGTGAAACAGGATCAAACTCGGCATTTCGATGATTTATGTATATTTGCTCTTGACTTCCATTTTACAGAGTTCCACGTATTGCGTCAGTCCGTCTCTTTTATTCTTGTCTTGAGGGAATCGAGGAAACAATACTTCGTTTATGGTGCAAGAGTTCTTTTTTTTTTAATTTATATATTAATGGATTATTTTTAACTATTTATTTATTTTTACACAGGCGCCTCCCCTGTAACCTTCCTCGATGTTCATGGCCATTCGGTAAAGTTTTAGTTCCGATACACACAATCTTACTCATTGTTTAAGTACGAGAATGTTCATTGATCTTGCCGGACGTTATCTCACATACAGAAACGCTTACCAACTACTGTTTTTTCCCCTATCTACCTATTATAACTTTAGGCGTTTCTTCTCGTTGCTCTCAGGACAGTTTGCATCGCCGCGTACCCTTGTTTTTTCTTCCCTTGCCGTCTCTCACATCCCAGAAAACAAAACGGAGAAGCTTTTAACTCCCAGGTGAGAGGCCAGGGAAGCGGTGCAGCGGAGTATAAGGAGTAAGGCTTCACACCATTACCTCCCTAACGACGCTCAAGTTGAAATACGTATGTATCACTTGCTCTATTCATACGCCTGCCTCCCCAGCGCCTCACACTGCCTCGGAGCGAATAGGAGAGCGAAACAAAGGAGGGTACCAAGGGAGCGGCTCACGTGACGTCACTCCCAGACTCTAGAGGAGCAGCGATGACAAGTGAACATCGCTGGCGTGGGATTTGGGTCTCTGAGCTGCCAAATGGACACTATTTCTAGCATTTTGTGTGACAGTTTCCTTCAGTTGGGATTAAAGTTAATGGACCATCGTTTGCTCTTATTACTTGAATGGAATGTAGAGGAGAAGCTCAACGATCTTAACTTTACTAACTGCGCACGTATGTGCTGAAGAAATGGCTGCACCAACACTCAGCGACCTCTGTCCGTTCCCTCTTTGACCATATTTCCGTTTTTCTTGAGCCTCTGTCCGCTTTTTTCTTCAGGGTAGAGGCATTTCGTACGCGGAGTCTCTTAATATGGAGCACACGTGGTTGGTGACGCGGGAAAAGTTTGCATTAAAGAAAATTTCCTCCCATCCCTCACCCGACAAGACCGCGCCAAGTTTTCCAATTTGTAGTCGCTTTTGCGGGACGGAGGGACGACGGAGGCGGGACGAGAGAGTGAAGGCGGTGACGGGGGAAAGCTTGTGAAAAAGGAACCATGGAATAGACGAAGTAACTGCTGAAGGAGACGATTTGCATTCATCTTAGAGTAATTACGATTATGTCACTCCCAAATCTGCCTCTGGTTAAGGAAAGACGCTTTAATGGAGTCGAGGAGGGAAGAGTTTAATAGCTCAAGTCAAAACCAGCGGCGGAAGTACCTCGTTTAGTCCTCCATTATTTCCTGGGAACTAAAAGTGATAACGACCGCACACGTAATGGCGGGAGGACATTTTTTGGGAGGGATTACTATGGAGGCTGCGCTAAGGGCCTGTGTGTGTGTGTGTGTGTGTGTGTGTGTGTGTATGTGTGTGTGTGTGTGTGTGCACAGTGGGTGGTGCTGCGCGCGGGGCTGGGAGGAGTGATAACTAATGATGGTTTGTCGTGGTGGTGATTCTTCGTCTTATCATTTTTTTTTGTTTTTGTTTTTCTTTTGTTTTTGTTTCTTCTTCTTCTTCTTCTTCTTCTTCTTTTTTAAAATTATCTTCTCTGGTTTTTCTTTCCTTTTGATTTTTTCTAATTCTTCTTTTATCTTTTTAAGATTCTCTTCACTGTTCTTCCAATCCTCCTCCTTCTCTTCTTTTCTTCTTTCTAATTTTTCTTATTTTCTGTTTTTTTCTAATTTTTCCTTGATTTTTTGTCTATTATACTTCTTTTAATTCTCCTCCTCCTTCCTCCTCTTTCCTCCTCCTCCTCCTCCTCCTCCTCCTCCTCCTCCTCCTTCTCGTGTGCATTCTAAGACATTCATTCAACCACTTCTTTAGCCGCCTCCCTCTCCCTTTGTTGTTAAATCACGAAGTTCTTAAATGAATACGCAAGACAAAGTAACGGGTAACATGACATACTCCCGTGACGTAACACAAGCAATGCCTCGCTGTGCCTCGCTGCGTCACCGGGGAGACACAAAGCAACGGAACACTCTACCTTGTAACATTGCGTCTTATATTATTATCATAACCTTTGTTTTTCCATTAGGATTATCTCCAAAGTCAACGGAAATGATTAATCGAGTAGTCATTGGTGTTATTCCTACTGATGTTGCGGAATCTAAGCTGAATTATTACTAGAATCATGAAAAAACAAAAAACCTCATAATCCGAGGTTTCAAGACACTTATCCTTCAATTTTTGACTACCGCTTTGGACTCTTTACTGGGACTGGCATCTCCGTGGGCTTTTTTTTTTTTTTTTTATTGGATTTTTGTTGCCCTTGGCCAGTGTCCCTCCTACATTAAAAAAAAAAAAAGTAAAGTGACTTGCATCGGAGCCTCTTAGCCCTTTCCTTGCGATACGAAACAAATCACACCCTCAAAAGTGATGCATGAAATCTTTATAAGCATCTACAAGAAAGAACGGGGTTAAAAAGAATAAATTTTGCAATTTCTGTTCAGTTTAAAGATTGGAGGTGGCTGGAGAACAAGTAAGGATGTAGCTGGAGAACAAGAAAGATGTAGCAAATAGCAGTCAAAGGGTTAGGAATAGGGATCTGTACCTGGCACATCAGTTTAATTCACCATGACACGCGGCACTCAGCACAGGTCAAGCACGCCACACCTCGCCATTCAGCACGTCACAAATTTACGTACACGGGCGAGCTGCATCATCAAGCTCGTAGTGTGTTTTTCATTGCACCATACCGCCCCGCTACACACACACACACACACACACACACACACATTACGTTTTCTTTTTTTATTTGTACTATTTCTAGTTATCTTGTTCTGTTTATCTATTTTTGTTTTTTTCCTTCTGTATTTTTTTTTTGTACTTACATTTTCTAGCTTTCTCGTTTTGTTCTCGTTCTTGGATTTCTTGTTTTTTCTTTTTGTTTTTTTTGCTGATCTTCTTTCTCGTCTGTTTTCTTTATCTTATTCTTTTATTATTTTCTGTGTATTTCATTTTATTCTTGCTTTTCTTTTTTTCTATTCTCTTCCTCCTCGTTCTCTTCCTTCTCCTATTCCTTCTTTCCCTTCCTTACTTTCTCCTCCTCCTCCTCCTCCTCCTCCTTCTCCCACCCTCCCCCTTATCACCGCGTCTTCCAGTTCCTTCGTTTTTATTCGTCTCGAGAGGAACAGGAAATATTTTAATAAAGTTTCCCCTCCGTAAGAATATGAAATACACAAGTGTAATATTGCACGTGAGCGAGGCAATCTCTCCGACCTTGGCTGTGCATTACTAGACTCGGGTTAAAAGCAACACAGCAACACAGCAACACAGTCTATCATGTTACGTTCCCTTTTACGTATCCTTTTCATTTCCTCTCAGTATATATTCAAGAACTGTAACTCACTTGGTGACTCTGAGTGGCAATATTAGATTAGTTTATTGTCAGGGGTAATAGTGGATACAGGTAACTAGAGACGGGTTAAAAGCAATGCAGCAACACATTCTATTATGTTACGTTCACTTCTAGATCCCTTTCCTTCCTTCTCAGTATTCAAAAAAACGTAACTCACTTGTTGGCTTTCAGTGGTGGTAAAATATAGATTAGTGGTTTGATGTGTGCATATAAGTAGGTGTGGGTTTTACAATGGCTGCTTCTTATGTTTTTTTTTTTTTTTGTTCTTTTCAAGCGTTATAAGATGTTGTGCTGTATGTTTAAAGTATATGTTAGGGGTGACAGGTGGATATAATTAGGTATGATTATCAGCTGCTTCCCTTGTGTGTGTGTGTGTGTGTGTGTGTGTTTCAAGCTTTATAGAATGTTGTAGTGCAAGTCTGGAATGTATTTTAGAAAGACATCACTGGGAGTCAAGGAGTGATGGAGAAATTCAGACTCTTTTTTTTTTTTCCTTCTGTGCAGCAAAATCATGCGGTGTTTCTCAAGTAACTGGTGACCAACATAGTGCCATTGGCTGTGAAAGTATCAAATTTCGCGTCCATCTCTTAAGTCACGTGTAAAATCTAAATAATCACCAACATTCATTAGTTCTCACAGAAATGGACTCGCATGTTATCTTGCAAATCATTCTCCACTCAATTTTTTTCCTCCATTTCTTAAGGTTTACGTGTTAACTCTTTGATGTCTACCTTACTATCTAACCTGGCTTCTTGATGTCTGCCTTATTATCTAACCTGGCTTCTTGATGTCTGCCTTATTATCTAACCTGGCTTCTTGATGTCTGCCTTATTATCTAACCTGGCTTCTTGATGTCTGCCTTATTATCTAACTGGCTTCCTGATGTCTACCTTATTATCTAACCTGGCTTTTTTAACATCCTTTTTCACGTGTTAACTCTTTCTTCCTTATCTCATTATCCAATATACTTCATTCAAACTCCATAGTTAATTCCAAAATTCTCTGTATCACGTTATCCTCGTGACCATCTTCCATTCCTTACCGTTCCATTTACGTGTTAACCCTTTCTTCTCTACCTCACTATCTAATCTACCCTATTCAAGTCCGCCACTTATCACGAAAATTCTCTCCGTATCACGTTATCCTTTGAACCTTATCCCTTTCCTTACCCTTCCCTTTACTTTCTAACTCCTTCTTTACCTCATTATCCAATCTACCTAATTTAAGTTCATCACTTATCACGAAAATTTCCTTTGCATCACAGTATTCTTGAACCACGGCAAGGAGTGGCCCGTTAGCGCCTTAATTCTAGTATTATCGCCGCTGCTGGAGTGTTATTGCAGCCGCGTGCTCGCTACACCACCTGGGATCCCAAGTCTGGAGTCACCTTTAAGCGGCACCCAAGTGGCAGCGCGTGGGGATAAGTATGCAGCTTGTCTGAAGTCCGCCGCTCCTTAGTAATCCGCCTGAAACTCTTCTGATCCTCGTGAAGTGAACTTTTGAACCTTTGCCCTCATTCTTCCCGGAGTATTGGATTGATTAAGTGTATTCAAATCTCCATAATTTGTCTGAACCCCGCCGCAAATCAGTAATCCGCCTGAAATTCTTCTAATTCTCGTTAAGTGATCTCTCGAACTTGTCGGAACTTTTGCTCTCAACCGTCCTGGAGTGTTGGATAGTTGATTAGTAGGATTGATTATTTAAGTGTATTCGAATTTCTTCAAGTTATCTGAAGTCCTCTATCTGAAACTCTTTTAATCCTCGTGAAATGATCTCTTAAACTTTTCAAAACTTACGCTCTCAATCATCCTGGAGTAATGGATAAGTTATATGGATTGACTAAGCGTGCTCGAATCTCTGAAGCTTCTTTGCTGGACTCGACTCCCACACGCATCCTCACAACACACACAAGAGAAAGTGGGACAGCAAAAGGCCAGCAAATCTAAACAATGCAACTCCTGACCTACAACAGGCAGCTTTTCACCTGTGCACGTCTCGCCACACCGGCTGCAGTGCACAAAGAATGCCTCTGTCACTTCATACCGCCGAACACAAAGGAAAAAATACAAGGAAATTAAAGAGAAACAAGGCACCATCATTAAAAGCTAAGTAATTTCGGAGGAAAAAATCTAAAAACACTGCACTTTGTTCTTTACCATCTGACGAAGAATTCTGAAATATAAATGGCATTTCATCTCTACATTTAGATTTGAGTAGGTTAACAGCGATTTCTTGACATTTTTCATTATCATCGTTATTATGCTCCGTTATTTTCACTCGTTCTTGCTGAAATATTCTCGTTTTCTCCTCGTTAACTCTCATAATAATCTTCCATTTTCTTTCTTACTCTGCACTAAGTTGTGCCTTCTCAGCCTCACGTCTTGTAGTTTTAATTTGCATTTTAACTTTCGCGAGATCAAGTGTTTGCCTTCTGTCTTCATCCTCCTTGTGAGTATTTTTAATTCTGATGCATTCTGAGCAGCTCCTTTAATCACTGCTATCAAGTTGGAGCTCTTTGTTTCACTTGAGTCATTGTTATGCTTCCAGACTGAGTGGGTTTTTCCTCTTACCTGATAATATGCTTTGTTCTTTCTCTCTTTCTTGTGTCTGCTTTAGTCTGCGTTTGTTTTGATCTGTCTCTCAAGCTGTCTGTTTGTCTGTCTGTCTGTCTATCTGTGTCTTTCACTTCGTGTCTGTCTATCTATTTTGGTCAGTCAGTCAGTCAGTCATTCGGTCAATCGGCCAGTCAGTCAGTCAGTCGGTCAGTCTGTCTCTTCGTCTCTCTCTCTCTCTCTCTCTCTCTCTCTCTCTCTCTCTCTCTCTGTCACTCATGCAATTCTTGCTAATATAATAGTCTTACACACTGCTGCTCCATTTCCCTGACACTGTATGCTGCCGCCGCTGCTCGCCTTAACGGGGCTCATATGGGGTTTATTGACACTCGGCAGCACACTACCCATTTCTGTAATTTTCGGAAGACTGAGAAAGCATCGTATCGTATTTGCAAGTGCCACTGAGATGGTTAGTCGTGTTCTGATGGGTGTTTTTCCCATTGCTAGTGTAAAGGTCTTGTTAAACTAAGGCTCGAGTAATAAAACTACCTTTGGAAATCCTAGTGACTTCCAAAAGAATGCGTTGAAGTAGTAGACGCATAATTGTTTGAGAATGCTAGTCCTTCTTCCTGCTCTCCTACTCTGAAACTTCCTGCCTGCTTCTGTATTTCCATCTTCCCGTGACTTGAACTCTTTCAAGAGGAAGATTTCAAGACATTTGTAATTTTTGACTACCGCTTTTGACTCTGGTCGGGGACCAGCACCTCAGTGGGACTTTTAAATTTTTTTTTATTACAATTTGTTACCCTTGGCCGATGCCCCTCCCACATAGAAAAAAAAAAAAAAAAAAAACTCCGCTCAGCAGTTTTTTTTTTTTTTTACTTCTTCTTACTTTCCTTAGCGCTTTGGTGTTCGTAGAGCCTGGATACAAATCTACGGCCGCTGTTTCGATGCAGGGCTGAGGCAGTTGGTGCAAAGTTCACACAGCTGTACGTCTTTCCTTCCGTTTGGTTGGTATGTTGGTGGTCGGGCCACGGTTCACCCTGTTGCTTATCCTTTTTCCTTCCATGTGATTGATATGCTGGTAGTCGGCGCGCAGCTCACCTAATTGCTCCTCCTTCCTTGCTGTTGGTTGATAAATGGGTACCTGGAGAAGCCTGGGGAAGGTAAACTTTAGAAATCCGGATGCCACAGTGGCCTTGTGTTGCGGGATAAGAAATGTCATCCACGATAGACTCAGTGGTCTTTGAGATGGTGATCACCGAGGCCAAGCTTATTTGTACCGTATGCTCCCAACTTTACCTTACGACGTCAGGATATAGATCAGGCATCGGTGCACTGGTCAAGGTCACAGGTCATGTCGCAGGCCACATAATAAGGTTAGGACACAGATTAAGTCATTACTCACGGATCAGAGGTCACGTTTAATTCTCAGCACGTGTGGGAGTAATTACATCAATGTTCACTGCGTCTTGTCATGGTAGGACTGTCACGGTTCATCAGGCGTGTTCCCAAACTCCTCAGCGTCTCATATCGTCGAATTTTACCAGACTGTAGCGGAAGTTGTAGCTTTGAAGAGTGTTTTCAGGATTCTTGTGATAGTTAAACAAGGAATCTACATCATGAATAGGGAAAATACCAATGATAATTCGATCACTCTTATCTGTGGCCTTTGAAAGTAGTCTGACGAGAGAATGAAGCGTTTAGAAATCATGGGTTCATCTTGTCGAGGGGTGCACACTGCTGCCATCTAAGTTCGAGGATCAGGGAAAGGTTGAATCCGTCATATTTTATAATTAATCCATTACCTTGATATCACGAGCATTGCGACACATCACAAGCTTTAATGCCTCATCAGAGCTCTATTCAGTGTTTCTGTTTATCACTCCAGGGACGTGGTAGTAAGGGGAAAGACAAAGAACAGTATTTTAATCGTCCCAGCGTCTTACTTCAACTATTTTTAGCAGGCTTTAGTGGATGTTATTCAGTGTTCAAGGGTGTTTTCATGATTATAGAGATAATTTAGCAAGGATTCTGTATCATCAATAGAAAGAGAGAAAAAAAAAAAACTGATGGGAGCCCGATTTATAAACACAGTGGGAGTGGGTGAAGTGTGTTAGTCGCCCTGAGCAGTACTGCAAATGTAGTTGTGGGACGTGGCGAAACAAGGACACATACGTAGCGCGATATGGAAGAACAGTCGGTGTGGCTGTGCATCATGGAGGGGGAACTGTGTCATACTGATGAGCTGCGGGACAAAAAGAGATGGAGCTGCTTGGAAATACACAGACTACGTAAATTTTCTGTCGCAAAATGTTTCTCCAGTCCGCCGCGCAGTGCTGAATTGTGTATAACTTAACTTTTAATACTTTCTTATAGTTCATGTATTTATCTATTCTAGTCTTCGTACAAACGAGTAGATTTTTTCAATTAAACTTAAGAAACACTACGTAGCAAAACTGTAAAAAGAGTAGAACGAAAAATACAGTAAAGGATAGCAGAGCACAATATAATGAAAGGACGTCGCAAATAAACAGTGACAGAATAAATATTAAAATGATAAAAAAAAAAAAAATTATGCTGTTCTATTTGCAGCCTGCTCTCATTTTACTGTATTTTTAGTGTAATTTTATTCAGCATTGTATTTTGAATAGAACAACACTACTTCAGTTGTATGCCGGTATTATAATTTTTTTTTTCGGCGGCACATAACCACAATTGTTGCGTCACCAGGAGTTATTTCAATCAATCAATCAATCAGTCAGTCAGTCATAGGGATTAATTACGGATTGCAGCGAAATATTACAAAGGAAGTCAGATAGTGGGGAATTAGCTTTGAATGCGTGGTGTTGGCTGTTATTGTTGAGTGTGTGCGTTTGTTGTGTGGTGTGTGTCATCATTGTGTTTTGCTGTGTGAGGTGAGGTCAGCTTTAGTATTGCTCCCGTGGCAAATGTCAGCCAAATGCCCCAAGTGTGTGTGTGTGTGTGTGTGTGTGTGTGTGTCAATCTACCTGTCTGTCTGTGTATTGAGGTAATGAAAAGTGTATGAGTGTGTGTTTGTGTATGTTTGAGTGCGTTCACTTTGTCTGTCTGTCAGTTTCTTAGTTTGCATGTCAGTTTGTCAGTCGGTCAGTCAGTCAGTAAACCAATAAAGTCTTTCTGTCCGTTTGTCTGTGTGTCTGTCAGTATTCGATGATCATGAAAAGGCATTGGAGGTCACCGACCTTACCTGCTCCTAAACACACACACACACACACACACACACACACACACACACACACACACACACACACACACACACACACATATATAAATAAATATAAATAAATAATGATAAAAATTAATATAAATGCGTTAAAAAAGTAAAGAAATTGAATAAATAAATAGAATAATCAGACTAAACATCACAACACCTGAGTGGCGCCCCATGACGGTCTGGAAGGCTTGGGTGTGATGCCTTTGACTTCTCAGCGACGTCCGAGTTTCCCCTCAGTATCTTGGCTGACTATGAAGGAAGGCGCTTTGATCCATCACCTTTACTTCCAAAATGGAGAATTATTCAGGGATTTTCTTCCGAGGCGCTGGTGAATGGAGAGTGATTGTGAAGTTTCAGATTTAATTAACTTCTTCAGTAGCTCGGCGCCGGTTTGATTTTATTCTGAATAGCATTAGATTATTATATTGAGTTAGTGATGGTATATATTTTTGAATGAAGTGGCTGAAAATGGTCTCTGGTTGCTCATTGAGTGGTCTTATTGTCCCCACTGTTTTATGGTTGTGAGTGAGATCGGCCAAGGGAACACACACACACACACACACACACACACACACACACACACACACACACACACACACACACACAAAAGAACAAATAAATAGAAAAAATAAAGATGAAAAAATGAATAGATAGATAAATAAATTAATAAAAATGATAGATACCAGAAAATAAATAAATATATTGAAATAGATATACGGTAGATAGACAAATAAGATAAATACGTCAATAATAATAATAATGATAATAATAGTAATAATAATAATAATAATAATAATAATAATGATAATAATAATAAATTCAAAATACTGGTGCTATGTAAAGATATAAGAGGACGAGAGCTAAAAAGAGCGAGCCAGTTTAGTTTCTGCAGTGCCCTCATGCTCTCTCTCTCTCTCTCTCTCTCTCTCTCTCTCTCTCTCTCTCTCTCTCTCTCTCTCTCTCTCTCTCTCTCTCTCTCTCTCTCTCTCTCTCTCTCTCTCTCTCCTCTACTGTACTCTATCTCCCCTTATTCTATCTGCAATCTATTTTTTTTATATGTAGAAGAGGGGAACAATTGAGTGTCATTAAAAAAAGTGGATAGGTGTCTGGAAGGTTGCGTCGAGTTGATAGATGGAGGAATTGGGTTTTTGAGGCATTTAACAATACAGTACTAAGTTTGCTCTGCCACTATCAGAAATTTTAGAGAGATCAGAAGTCAGGCGTTCTGTGGGTTTACGCAGGAAAACCACAGAACGCCTGACTTCTGATGTCTCTAAAATTTTTGATTGTGGCAGAGCAACCTTAGTATTGTTCAGTGCCTCAAAAACTCAATTCCTCCATCTATCAACTCGACGCAACTTTCCAGACACCTATCCTCTCTTCTTCTATGGTACTTAACTGTGCCCCCTCTTCTACACTGAACATCCTTTACTTATAATTTAAACTGGAAACTTCAAATCTCATCTCTGGCTAAAACAACTTCTATGAAGTTACACGTTCTGAGTCGTCTCCGCCAGTTTTTCTCACCCCCCCAGCTGCTAACTCTGCACAGGGGCCTTATCCTTCCATGTATGGAGTATGCTTCACATGCATGTGGGGGTTCCACTCATACCATTCTTTTAAACAAGGTGGAATAAAAAGTTTTTCGTCTTATCAACTCTTCTTCGCTAACTGATTGCCTTCAGTCTCTTTCTCATCGCCGTAATGTTGCATCTCTTGGTATCTTTTACTGCTATTTTCATGCTAACTGCTCTTCTGATCTTGCTAACTACATGCCTCCCCTCTTCCCGCGTCCTCGCTGCACAAAACTTTCTTCTTTCTCTCACCACTATTCTGTCCACCTCTCTAATGCAAAAGTTAACCAGTATTCTCAATCATTCATCCCTTTCTCTGGTAAACTCTAGAGCTCCCTGCCTGCTTCTGTATTTCCACCTTCGTATGACTTGAATTTTTTCAAGAAGGAGGTATATTTAATTAACGCTCTCGACTCTGTACATGGACCAGAACCTCAGTGGGCTTTTTTTTTTTCTTTTTGTTGCAGTATTTGTGCCCTTGGCCGGTGCTCCTCCTACATGAAAAAAAAAACCCCTAAAACTGGTGACTGCATGACGTTAAAAAAAATTGCGACACGACAGGCCTTAGTGCGTCTTCAGAGCTCCATTTAGTGCTTCAGTTTATTACTCCTAGGTTGTGGTAGTAAGTGCAACACTGCATGACTTTCCAGAATTGCCAATGCTAGTGGATGAATTAAGAAAATGAGAGAATTAAGTTTAATTTGATTCCCTTTACATTTAATCCCAATAAACAAAAAAGAAAAAAAATGCAAATCCTCTTGTGGTGCAGAGTAAGGCCAGGTAGATGCGTGCTGAGAGGATGCCACGTTCCTTTGTATTGTTTCTGTGGTTGTTTTGTTCGACTATTGCAATTAATTTTATAACGGAACCGGGAAGTGATGTCATTTTGCGTAGTAACAGTAGTAGTAGTAGTAGCAGTAGTAGTAGTAGTAGTTGTAGTAGTAGTAGTAGTAGTAGTAGTTGTAATGAATGCAAATTTATGTAAACTGTTTTTGCGCACCAAGAAACTCATTAACACCAAAGCCTTACGAAGTAACTCACCTGATACGCTTTTACCTGTGCTGATTAATTAATGAGCCACCTTGCACACACCTCCCCCCTCCCTTCCTCCCCCCTTGTCTACCTCCCCCCCTCCTCACACCTGTTCAGCGCCGCGGCATCCAATCATCTGTAAACACGTGAGAGAAATTTTTTCCGAAGGTTGCGCGTGGACGAGTCGAATTTGTTTGACGGTATTAGCAATGTTACACGCTTGAGGGAGGCCAGGCGAGGGCGTGAAAAAAATAATAAAAGGGATAGAAAATAAATACATAAAAAAAGGACAGTTAAGTTGTTGCTTAAGAAAAAAAATGAAAGGAAAAAAATCAATGTTTGTGAGTTTGTGAGTCAATATTTTTTTTTTTTGTGGAAGAGTTGAAAGTGTATCCATTTCTCTTTCTCTTTCTGTGTCTCTTTCTGTGTGTGTGTGTGTGTGTGTGTGTGTGTGTGTGTGTGTGTGTGTGTGTGTGTGTGCGTGTGTGTCTATCTCTAATTATGATTTTATTTGTTCGTTTGTTTTGTCTCTTTGTGCACACATATGTCTTCTTATCAAATTTTTTTGTTTTTATCCTTCAGTTTGTCACTTTGCCTATTAACACAAACAAAGAGAGAGAGAGAGAGAGAGAGAGAGAGAGAGAGAGAGAGAGAGAGAGAGAGAGAGAGAGAGAGAGAGAGAGAGAGAGAGAGAGAGAGAGAGAGAGAGAGAGAGAGAATCTCTCTCTCTCTCTCTCTCTCTCTCTCTCTCTCTCTCCTTATCCTTTCGGCTATTATCAGTGAGAACCACTTAGAAGAAAAAGGAAACTAATAATAAAAAAAAAATGAAAAGGTTTTGTAAAGGCACCGTTCAAAATAGAAGAAAAAATATTACACTCGTACGAAGAAAAAGAAAAAGGAGAAGAGGAAGAGCAGGAGGAGGAGGAGGAGGAGGAGGAGGAGGAGGAGGAAGGTAAAAATAATGCCAAAGAAGGGCGATAAGAAACGAGGAACGAGGAAGTGAAAGAAGCGAATTATGTCTTCTTAATTCCACGCTTGTGAATGAAAGCGCGGCCAAAATGGTGAATCAAGGGCACGGCAAATAGGCTCCAGCTCTTGCGCGGCGAGTGGATCATGGAATCAGCGCCTGGAATCCCGAGGTGGTAATTGGGGAACACGACCGGAATCTGCGTATCTGGAAAGCCTGGAGCGCCGTGAGACCTGCAGTGGACTGACCTTGTTTTGTTTACGAAGCTCCTCTCTCGCCTCGTGTTCTTGAGGATCTTGGCCCGTATACCGAATTTCCTTTTTTATCACTGGTTCTTTCACTGCTGGACGGGTGTTTTTTTTTTTTGTATCCATCTGTGATATTTTAGACACTTGCGTATGTATTATAGTCTCTTGAGTAGTTTTATAGCTCAGAAAAACAATATTAACCCTTGTATTTTCTTTTCTTGTTTTCTTTCTGTATCCATGCAAAGCTTTTTTTTTTTTTTAACTGTGCTCTCAATGTTATCAAAGGAAGACCGAGGCAGTTAAAAGGTTATGAGTATTGTCAAAGCCCAGCGAGGTGATTCATTGGGTTTTCATGGGTGTTTTTACTGTTTTCTTAATTTACGATATAGAGTGGTCGTTAAACTTTCACTTTATTCACAAAAACACTCTTGAAAGCCACTATAACCTCCATCAGGCCTTGTTGAATCTCGTCAAGATGATATGCCGGTTAGATTCAAAATATGATACTTTGTTGTCTCATTGACTTATTTTCAAAGGTCACTGAGATGATGAATTAGGGGTTTATGGTGTTTTTGATTATTTTCTTCATTACTGATGTAGAATGCTCGTTCAACTTATCACAACATTCATGAAAACGCTCTTGAAAGCTCCAGTGACTTCCGTTAGAATCTGTTAAAACTAAACTCGAGATGAGACGCCGAAACGATTAAAAAAATGGCACTTTGGTTGCTCATTAAGACTTTTCAAAGACCACTGAATGATTAATTAGGTTCTCATACGCGTTTTTTCTCATTCATGATATATAACGCTCTTTGAATTATCACGTCATGAAAAAACCCTTGAAAGAAAAATCATTGACGCTCACTTTTCTTTTTATTAACCTTTTCACTGCGATATGCAACAGTTCACAACGCTGAAGTCAATGTGTAGAACCTTTATGTGCACGTACAAGAAAAGAAGGGATAAAAAAAAAGTACATTTTGCAATTTCTAGGCAGTACAATGTTTGCAAGCGGCTGTGGAACAAGAAAATGTGTCTCAGAGAGGTTAGTGATTAAAGAAAAAGAGATGTACCAAGTTCTTTACTCATACATCCTCCTGTCGCCATTTTGATTGAGTCTATTAGAATTTGTAATAAGTTTGAGTATCGTTGCGGACCTTCAGGTGGTGGAAAGCAAAACAAAGGAAGGGAAAGAGGGAAAGAAAAACAGAAACCAGTCCAGTATTGTGTTGCTTTCGTTTTCTCAGTTTCTTTACAGGGAAAAAAATAAAAACTGAACAACACCAGCATCTATCCACACACACACGTACGTTTTTCTTTCTTTTCTCATACGGCAGCAGAGTCTCCCCTCAAAAAGATCAGAGAGGCAGCCCCGTTTTCAGTTTCCTGCGGGGAATTAATCACAGAAAATGGGACAAGGGATGGGAGCGGCCGCCTCGCGCTGACACCCGCGTGGTCACGATAGCCGGCGATGGAGAGGAAATGAAATGTGTGCAGGAAAGATTAAGGAAAAGAGGGAGAGAGAATCTGAGGGAGAAACGCCAAAAATGGGAACTGAAAGGAAAATGGGAGCAAGAGAGAAAGAGATAAGAGAAAAGGAAGAGGAGGAGGAGGAGGAGAAGGAGGAGGAGGAGGAGGGGGAGGAGGAGGAGGAGGAGGAGGAGGAGGAGGAGGAGGAGGAAGAGGAGGAGGGCTTATGGAGTGAAATGTAAAGAACGGTTTGGTAGTTGGAGAAATTAGAGGAGGAAAGAGAGAGAGGGGAGTTCAATGAGAGTAGAAGGAAGATTGTAGTGATTGTAGTGGCGGTGGTGGTGGTGGTGGTGAACGATGCGTCTACAGGTTACCAGTCCTAAATGAATAACCTCTATATGGAAAGCAAGACTATATATAAACACTTCGTTACTATATTTATATCACAACTTCACTCATGCCTTTATTTTTACTCCCATTTTTATTTTTACGTGTTAACCCTTTCGTCACCAGTCAGTCAGTCTCTCCCATTATCATCTATAACTTCACTCATTTTTTGTATTGTAGTCTCTTAAATACGTACTATTGTAGCTTAGGAAACGTGAACTTTACATATTTTTTTTTTCCTTTATGTCCATTCAAACGATTTATTGAGTGGTCTCAGTGCCAACAAAAGACGGCCGTAACAGCGAAAGAGTTAGTCTAGCCAAGATCACAAAGAAGAAGAAGAAGAAGAAGAAGAAGAAGAAGAAGAAGAAAAACGTATATTCTACCACTCCCATGATATAAACTACAGGAAAAAAGACTCAGAACAGTTGAGCTTAGTTTGTTTAAAAATCCCTTTGAGGATAAACACGTATTCCTAAATGCAGAAAGTTCAATTTTTTTTTTTTATGAAGATTTTTCCTGTAGCGAATAGAAATGAGTTCCCTATCTCTGCATGCTATTATTAAATCTACCTTGATTATTTCCTTGCCCATACTGTCACTATATCTACGTTTATTAGTTCCCCGCCCGTGTACACAATCATTATAAAATTATCTACCTTTATTTTTTTACTTACAAGTTGTTGGTTTTGTCACACCTAGACACTGAAGATACAAAGACTCATTGAGGTGTTCCCGTTTTTATTTTGAAGTCTTTTCAACGTTCCCTTTTTTTTTTTTCTCCCCGTTTGTTGTTGTTTTCGCTCACCTCATTTCGCGGCCGCGGGGAGAGGAGGAGGGGGAGGGGGGTGGGAGCAGGTGAAGGCGAGCCGGGAGGGAAAATGTGTCTTTCTTGGTGAGGCCTGAGGAGGTTTTCAAGGCGAGGAGGAGAGCAACACACACACACACACACACACACACACACACACACACACACACACACACACACACAGTCCTGCGGTGGCCTGTGGATTTTTCCGTTGCTTGTAAAGGTCACTATCTACCACCTCCATAAGCCTGCCCTCACCCCCCATGTTCCTCTCCCTTCCCACCTTCTCTGTGCTAACCCCTCTCCTCTTCTGCGCCTCACTTTTCCTACCCTCCCTGTGCTTCCCCCTTTCCATCCCCTCTATGCCTTCTATCTCCATCCAGCATCCTCTCTCTCTGTGTCTCCCTCTCTATCTAACCTCCTCTCCCACTCCCTCTGTGCCTTCCTCCAACTATCCAACCTCCTCCCTCTCTTTGCTTCCTTTCTTCTCTCCGGTCACCTCCTCCTCCCCGGGCGCCCATGAATTCTTGCACCTGTCTTCTCTGTAGTCTCGTTGTGGTCTTGTCTCTGCTACACTGGTGACCGCCGCGCTGATCTGGGACACTGTTATTACCATACGTTCTCCCCACCACACTATCACCATCATATTGCTCTCTATTACACAGTTCCTACCACACCAGCGCTACCACAATGTCTCTGCCGCACTGTTACCTCCACACCGCTCTCTATTATACCCTTCCTGGCTTTTTTTTTTATCTATTTTTTATTTATTGTTTCTTGTTTCTCCTTCTTCTTCTTCGTCTTCTTTTTCTTCTTCTTCTTCTTCTTCTTCTTCTTCTTTTTTCTTGTTATTATTACTACAAATATTATTGTTATTGGTATTACTTTTGTTGTCTTTATCATTATTATTATTATTATTATTATTATTATTATTATTATTATTATTATTATTACCTTAGTGTGTATTTGTATTCCCAGCGTATCATGAAAGGCGACCACAACAGCGAAATGAATAACATCAGAGTATCACACTGAAATATTTTGTCCTCAGAATAGGAGAGGAGCGAAATGGATGTGCTTTCTATTTGCTTAATTGTCATGGCTAGACTAAAGTGGGAGTGTTTGGAAGATTACCAGGTGAAGCGCGGCAGCCTCTCCGTGCACAAGGCGAGGACACGCAGATCACAGAGAGATTCACGTGTTTGGCTCTAAGTTCAGTGTGATTTGATTGAAAAGAGATACGAAAAAATTGGTTCGTAAATATAGCGGTAGATGACTGATGTGGACCTTGCCTCAACCCTTCACCCTGCCTGACATCCCTCACCCTGCCTCATCCCTCACCCTGCCTCAGCCCTTTTCCCTGCCTCACATCCCCTCAACCTGCCTCGCAACCCCTCACCCTGCCTCACAACCCCTCACCCTGCCTCACATCACTCTGCCTTACAGCCCCTCACCCTGCCTCACATTCCTCACCCTGCCTCACAGCCCCTCACCCTGCCTCACAGCCCTTCACCCTGCCTCACATCCCTCACCCTGCCTCACAGCCCTTCACCCTGCCTCACAGCCCCTCACCCTGCCTCACAGTCCCTCACCCTGCCTCACAGTCCCTCACCCTGCCTCACAGCCCCTCACCCTGCCTCACATCCCTCACCCTGCCTCACAGTCCCTCACCCTG